>NW_026606771.1:2660000-2827835 GCF_029890125.1 Rhinichthys klamathensis goyatoka | reverse complement strand
GCCAAAGTCTCAATATTTGTACTGTAAATGCATTGAATCTTTACTTGCACTATGGCCGTCAAATAATTTGTTAAAAATTTGTCAAATAAAAAAAACAACAACTGCACATTCGAATGCAAAAACAGTGCATTTGAATTTCTGGTGTATCAAGAGGCATGCGAGACATGATGAGGACGTCATTGACGCGGTTTGTTTTTGTTAGCTTATCCAGTATTTACTTGAAAAATGTCGGAAAAAGGCGTGCTGACGAAAACCCTCTCAGCTGGAGGCAAAAATTGTGCAACGACACACTTGACCAAACCTGCACATCAGTCAGAGCTGAGTGTGTGTGTATCAGCTGGAAACACTGTGAAAAGAAAGCGCTCCGCACTCGCTCAGATCAAGCTGAGCGTCTGGTGTGTGTGATGATCAATATGTCGATGTAGTGAGTAGAAGTGAGTGTTTCTGAATGCCAGTTTGCTGTTGTGTGCTCATGTAGTTTATCACGCTGTGTTGAAGTGTGTTTTCTCAGGTTACTGATGCACAAACAGTTTCATACACTATTGTAACCTAATTTTCCTTGCATCCATATTAAGGAAAATAGATTTTTTTCAAGGGCAACTTAATGCCCTTGAAAAAGTGAATGTCATTAATTTAAATACAAGATGCAATACTTGATGTGGTTTGAATTTGCTTATTGTGGACATATAAGACGATACAATACTTTTTCCCTCTAACATTATTAAGTATTGCCTTTAGATTTTGAATATAATTCGAATTTTTATAATATTTAAGAAAGCCATTTTTACAGCCCTAAACTGCACTGGAGGATTGTAATGCAAAAAAAAAAAACTGGGATGCGTCTCTGGAAGCGTCATTACAACACTGTGCTGGAAGATTCCTCTCAATCCTCTCTAATATGAGATGCAGCACAAGGGCACTCAGTGCGTTTGTGTGGGAGTTAGGCCGGAAAATTACAACTGGCACGCTCTCTCCAATGGGACTTTCCACTTGCGATGAGGTTAACTAAGCTCGAGAAAGTGTGCATGAAGCCAGACCTGAGTTTCACAGCACTGCATGGGTGCATTTATTTACAGAGTGAAATGATAAATACAGATGGTAAAAAATAACCTCTCCCACACTAAAGCCTCATAAAATAAGCCATGCATGCATTCACTCGACTTCAGAGTCAAGTAAACGAGGGATGAAGCTCAGATGGACAAGCTCACGAGGTACTTCCCAAAACAAGCAGCCTATTTTCCCGACTGGCATGTTTCGGCTCGTCAGTCCGAGCGTCATGGCAACGGCGCTGACATCATCGTTTTTGGCAAGAGCCGGAGCTGCTAATAGAGAAAAGCTTTAGACGAGCGCAAACGACCACAACACCCCGACACACGATCGTTTACAGGCGAACCAAGACATTCAGACACCAGATATAATTTCTGATATTGTTTTACTAGTGTGATCAGGACACTATAGTGCATTTATGTAAGTCAGGAGAGCAAAATAAAGTAAACTGTGACATATTATACCCAAATATTCTTCATATAGTGACTACCAGTGAAACTTTGGGATCAAACATTATTCCGACACTTTGAGCTGATCATGTTTTCTTCAGTGTGTTTTCTGTAATTGCTAATGCTCTTTTTACACAGACTGAACAACATGAAGCATTGCTTGGTCACTGGTTGAGCTAAACTGGTATTATCTAATTGTGTAGTTAAATTTAACAGCTGACAGATATTCAACATAATTCATGTGTGAGAGTCTAACAAGGATGGACAAAACCAGTAAAAATATCCACTGATCTGATAACCATATTTATTACCTCATATTTATTACCATTTTCTAAACTATCGCGAATAAACTGTGATGATGTGAGAAATGTTGAAGGTGTCTGAATAGTACATTTTGGTTTGACTGTATCTGTGTGTGTCTCCAGAGATGTGGGCTGCCCTGGTGCTATTCGCCTTTGGCTAAGCCCCGCCCCCCTTAGTTACTGTTGCTACGTCCGACAAACAAACTTCATCTGGGCTCTGGTATCAACATGGCTTATGCTGTGTCAGCTCTTCCTGCTGAAATTTTATCAAACTTTTATAAAGCAGCAAATAAAGTATCCGATAGAAGTAGGCAAAAGGGGCTGCAATATACGTTCGAAGGCTATATTCACGACATACAGGTGAAACGCAAGGAACAACAAGGCATCCAAACAGAGGCAAAAGCATACCGGTCACAGTCAAAAAATGAACCACCGCATATCCTACTAATCGAGACGGAGGCTGCGACTAACAATATCAAGGAGCAACACTGTTCATGCAAAGCTGGGTAGGTCTCTATTCACTTCTATAATCGTTATTACAAAGCAAACGGACTACGCGAGTATAACGTTGTATTTATTAGCAGCGTGTGCTAGCTAGACGACACTTGTCAGGATTTGACTTCGGTTTTGGGAAGGGAAAAAAACGCACACCCCCCTCCAACCTCTCTGGGAAACGCGTATCTGTGTTACAGATGCCCCAGGCACAACGTTTAACCATATTTTTGATAAAACTACGACGGTAATAGCCTGCCGAGACCAAAAATATGAGACGCCTGTGTTAAAGGCAATGGAGCGCTGTGAAAAAGTGTCGGACCACTGTGGGAGCTCGTTCTTGGCTGCTCTGTGATTGGTCAATCTACATTCTAGGGTGTGGCTTAGCCAAAGGCGAATTGTGAAAGTTAGTGGCGAATCATTTATTAATTTATCATCAATGAAGAATGCTGTACAGAGAAAGGCGTCGAATGATGAACACCAGTGTTTGCAGAGGAACAGGGTTGGGAAACACTGAACCACACAGTGGGTTTTCAACAAGCATTAAGTGTTGTCTATATAGCACGCACTACTGGTCTTGAACAGGATTGGTTTCTCAAATGATAAATAAATAGTTTTACAGACAGATGTGAGGTTTCAAGAAAGGAAAAAAATCTGGAGGTGGTCCAAAAATTACAATAATTGTTGTCCAAATAGTGCTCGAGTTGCATTTAATCAACTATCCTGCCATGCACTGATATGTCTGTAGTTATTACTAAAGTGACAGTGATTTGATCAATTTCAGTCACATAAGAACTGAGAAAAATGGTTTCTGTGAATCTGAGGACAGCTGAGCCAAACCTGACACAGGAAATATCACTGTCTAAAAGACCAGAATTAACTCTGAATGTGATTTGCTTTGTATGACAGCAATGTCATGTGGTTGAAACCTCGAAAAATTAGAATATCGTGCAAAAGTTCATTTATTTCAATAATTTAACTTAAAAGGTGAAACTAATATATTATATAGACTCATTACATGCAAAGTGAGATATTTCAAGCCTTTATCTGTTATAATTTTGACCATTATGGCTTACAGCTTATGAAAACCTTTTCACAATATTCTAATTTTGAATTGGGGGTTTTTATATTAAAGATTTATATGAAAGATTCATAGTGCTCTCTACTCCAGTGCTGTAATCTAACACACACCCGGGAGAAAGGAATATGATTTAGAAAGCGCAGAAAACTCCAGCAAAATAAAGTAATTTTATGTAAATTATAGACCTTTATCGACAAATAAAGTATAATAATGGGAACATTGATCTTGAAGAGAGTGTCGTCGCGTGGCTGCCGTAATCGAACGCGACGCGCTGTTTGATGCTGAATGGAGAATGACTGAGGAGAGATGAGTTTCCATTAACTTTAACTTAACGACTTAAATATAAATTTTTACCTCACATTATGCTATTGAGTTAGCCTGGGAAAACCCAGACAACTTCCGGCAAATTTAGATTTGCTCTGGAAGTTAGTCTGGCAAAGAGCTCATTCAAGCCCATTTCTAATCCGTCGAAATCGCGGCACCAATCAGAAACGTTGGGGCGGACTTTACCCGATGACGACAACACAGCAATGGAATTAGGGGTGTGAGGGTTATAGTTGAACACCGTCATTAGAACTCTATAACCGGCAAAACCATGTTATTAAAATATTTTTTTCACAAACATTTTTTATCATAGAGAATGTTGAAATACTAATGTCAGCTTACGAGGGAAACGGAGGTGGAGTTAGTGGTGCTTCGGAGGCTGCTACTGCTGGAGATGATTCGGGAGAGGTCTGTGCCCCTTTACCGATCAGAGCGCGCGCTGACACGGAGTAAAGCCTTGTTTATACTCGACGCGTCCGCACGAGGGCGAAGGTGCGCGCGGCAAAAATGACACGTTCAATGCGCAAGACCCCATTTCTCTTGTCTGTGTGCACGGCTTTTTTTTTGTAACAGCGCGCGTGGCGCCGCGTCCGAGGATGAACGACTTCAAGCCGAATCTGCCAGAGCATGTAGGCTACTACGTCTCACCGCACTGGCACGCAGTTTGCGCGTCTAAATGGCAAAGTTCATTGCAAAGTTTTTTTCTTAAGGTTTTGTTTACTGTGTGATTTATTTAATGGAAAGCACATTTACTTCTAGTTGTCTTGCTGTTAATTTTAAATAAACAGAGCAAGTAGCTAATCAGTGTCTGCTCGTTTATTCAAACTACGATGTTCTATAACAGACGAACGCCGCTCTGCATACCCTAACCTCTCCTTCATCGCTCTGATTGGTTTTAGGTCCATCCAATCGCGCCCAGAGGCATTTGAGCTAGCTGCATCCGTGGCGGGATGATTTTAGGTGTGGCGGCCCACCACGGCAGAATGAATGTAGCAGAAACACTGTAATTATAACACTTTATATAGGGCCATTTTGCATAATGAGAAGTTTCACGTTCAGTACATTTTGCTGACTGCTTATGTACAGTACTTTTACTTA
The DNA here is from genome assembly GCF_029890125.1 of Rhinichthys klamathensis goyatoka. Lineage (NCBI taxonomy): Eukaryota > Metazoa > Chordata > Actinopteri > Cypriniformes > Leuciscidae > Rhinichthys > Rhinichthys klamathensis. The sequence goes on along the minus strand of NW_026606771.1, from coordinate 2,823,042 downwards.
AATACTATTTTAAATATGTAATTAAACATTTTCAATATGGTATTATTACTTTTACTTTAGTAAAAAGATCTGAGTACTTCCTCCACTGGTAGAGACAAGAGGAATTAATACTAGAAGATAACAAGGTTTTGCCAGTGACACTTTTGATATATTTATTGATATGTTATTTTTAATATAACATGACTAAATGAAAAGACAGTCATTAGTGAAGTTAAAGTGAAGTTAGTTAAAGCTTTATTTGCCATTTGTACCGGTACAGCTATACAGGTACATAGGAATTTTTTGTGGCAGAGCTCGTTGAGTCAGCATAAAAGATAAACATTAAAACAAAGAAAAATAGCTAACAAGCTACACAAAACACACTACACACAATAAATAAACTTTAAGAAATACAATCAAGACCTAAAAAAATACATTAAACGAAGGGCATCTTAAACCCATATCAAGCAACCCCCCACACTTACAATTGTTACTTTAAGATTACGATAAAATTTAAGATTGCTCCACGCTGAATGAAAGAAATATTGCACTGTCCCAAGATACTGCGTGACATAAATATTTAAAAACAAGCTTACATTTAGAATAGAATATGCAATGCAAACTAGTTTGGTTACATCTCAAATGTATCATTCTCGTTCTATCATTCACCCCGCCTCCATTACACATCTGTCACACAAGTGTTTGATCACCACATTTGAGTGATCATTGCAAAAAACATGTTTATATATATATATTAGGGCTGCAACGATTAGTCGACGTTGTCGACAACGTCGACAATAAAAATATGTCGACAAATATCTTTGTTGTCGAGTAGTCGTTTGATCTCACGTGACCTAATGTAAGGGCCTGCAATCCCGCGATTTGACCGCTACGGCGCTGTAGCGCTAGTGTAGTGCAGCCCTTACAAATGCTATTGCGGTAGAAGAGAAAACAGCGCGAATTATGACAGTGCAAACGAATCCGAACTAGCAAGGTTTAGGTTTGGGAAAGTTTCACAAAACTTCAAATCAAGAATGCTGTCGTGTGCAATTTTCACGGGAGCACAACATGCATGTTGGAGTGCAAGAGGAAACATCCCGGCAAAAGAGGAGCCGGTGAGAAGTGAGTGTTCTCCAGCTGGAGCTTACTAACCAGCGGCAAATCTCTCTTTATTAGAGAATGCAATACTACTAATAATAGTAATAATATTATCAATAGTAATATAATTACAGTAATGTGATGACTTATTTTGCATAGAATAAAGCTTGATCGAGCTTAGGAGTCAGGGCTGTTTTTATTATTGTAACACTATTAGTATATTAGGTATTATTATAGTCTTATCACTTGCCTGTATTTTGTTCAATAATCATGAAGACTTACAAAACGAGATGTTATATCCTTCCTATGATATAGGAAGAATATCATGGCAGTTACTTTATCATACTATAAATTAAAAGGTGAATGAGAACGTCTCTGTCAGCTCAATTGTCATGTAAAAAAAGATTGTAATTTTATAATTATAAAAAATTGTTTGCAGATTAATATTTTACCATTCTTTGTGTCCTGAAGTAAATGTCCCTTTTTCTGTTTCAGTTCTAAGAAAAGCAGTGGGCCTATTAAACAATGCTTAGAGAGCATTTGTGTGTGATTTGAGTTGGACCGAAATCTGAAAACTTAAAGAGAATGACCTGTTTAGTTGGCTCAAAGTTCATTAAAACAACTATTTCAAAAGCTGAAGTGATTTTCTTTTTTTATACTATAGTTAGAATATGTATAACTCAATGTTTTAACTAATTGGAAAAGCTGAATAATCGTTCCAAACTTACTGATTAGTCTGCGAAATAATCGATGATTAGTCGATTAATCGTTCTAATAATCGTTAGATTAATCGATTATCAAAATAATCGTTTGTTGCAGCCCTAATATATATATATATATATATATATATATATATATATATATATTCTGTTTATGTATACTGTATTCTATATACAGTACCAGTCAAACGTTTGTACACACGAATGAGAAAGTGTCCAAACGTTTGATATACACATAAATAATACTGCTACTGTATTATAATATACACACAAATAATATCGGTCGATATATCTGGCTTTTTTTACTCCCAAATATCGGTATCGGCCCCCAAAATCCCCACCGGTCGTGCTCTAGTTAATAGACTTGCTCCGTTAGTGAAAAGTTTTCAATTCAAATGGCACTGAAATCAAAGTTCGTCTGCGATATACTAATTCCCCGGTCTTCCTCAAAACAAATCTCTAGCTTGATTTCCTCTCTGCGAAACTTCTGAAGTGCGAAAACAACACGCAGACACCTTTCACATGCTAACGCCTGGAGAAAAGAGAAAACTGAACAAAGCCGCTTTCAACCAACTTGTTGAATTTCACACTTCAGTGAGTCTGTATTTTCTGAGACAACCCAGATAAAACCTCTCAACAGCCTTCGCTGGAACTGCAGGAGCCATAAAGATGCCTATCAGTGTTAGAAGAGATGAAGCCAATGTTTGATCTATTGAAAGACTGTCATTATGAGCGCAAGTGATCAAAGTCTAGCTCTACTACTGGAGACTTCAAACGTCAAGCCAGAATGAGATTGTGTTACAGATGTGAGCCAAACCCAAACATTCAGGCCTCGTCCACACTAATACGTTTTCGTTTGAAACCCCGTATTTTTCTCTCCGTTTTGGCCTTTTATTAATGAAAACGAAGCTTTTTGTTTATCCAAAAATGGATAAATTTGAAAAAGCAGTTTTCGTGTTTTAGTGTGGACTGTCTAAATGATGATGTAAGTTTAGTCATCTGACGCATATTGTACCAATAGATATTGATGTTTATAGTACTGTGCCTGTTATCTGCTATTCACTTTCACACTGTTGCTGAAATATGTTCCTTCACACACTCTTCATATCACAGTCCTGCACAGACGACAGAATACACTCGCATCTGCTGTCCTGCGGCGAAACATGAGCAGTTTTAGCGTTTTACACCAAACATATAATAGTGAGTGAGAGCGACCTGGACCATCAGTGGATGAGGAGATATTTTGCTAAATAAAATGATCCTGTCAGAAGAATTGAGCGATAACTTTAATATTTATTGTTCCATCTGTCTCATCTCAGTGAGCTTCTGTGAGGGTTTACACATGCGCAGTAAAGGGGATTGCGTTTTAAACGAAAACGCCATTTTCTAATATATCCGGATTAATGTAGATGTAGCCTCACACACATTTTCTGAAGACAAAAAGACAACATCCAATGCAAATTACACTTTTGGCACTCCTGATCATACTTCCAATGCTTGCAGAACAATGGCCTTTCCTTTCAGCGTCTGAAATCTGATCTTCTCTGACCAGCGATTCATTCGGAGAGATTCATACGTCTCTTTTAAAGCAGAGAGGAAACTTTTAAACAGGTTTGGGTTTATAAGTTATTATTATTAATATTATTTAGGGATGTAACGATTCACTCGCAACCGGTTGAAAATCGATAAAAATGTGTGACGATTCAAGTCGGTTGAAATGTTAAACGAATCGCGATACACGTTTTAAACCGCAGGGCGCGTTTACTATAGCCTACTGTGAAGTTGTGAACCTCGCTTTACAATAGCACAATAGCAGCGAGCACACACTGGCGTGAAGCTAGCGAGTGTTTTCACTTCATTCATGGAACTTGATCTTGTGTGAGCCAAGCTCAACTTCCATAGGAATGAACTGAAAACGCTCGGTTTGCTCCGCTCGCGCCGCACCAGTGTGTGCCATAGACTGGTGTGCACGTGCCGTCAAACAGTAGACATGGCTTTGGCGACGGCAAGCGTAGATGTTGACGTTGACTCATTCAAATCGGAGGTGTGGCGGCATTTTGACTTTCCGTAGACTAATAATAATCACCACCGTGAGTAACACCAGTCACCTCCGTTTTCATGTAAAAGTCATTAATACTACAATTGCGAGAGCCACGGAGATCACAAGGTGCATCAGTGTTTCCGTGGCAACCAGGTGTTGTATTTATTTTACTATCTCTTTCTCTAAATGTGTTTTTTTTTTACTCTTACTAGTGTAATGATACAAATTATAACAAAATTAGAATCTTGCCTTTATTACAATGTAAAACCCCTGTCAATCTGGTACTACTAATTTTACACAGTCTTTTACATAGTGTGCGAAGGTACCAGTGTCCAGCCTCTTGACCAAACAGACAGAAAGACTGAGTTGAAACAACCTTGAAGGGAATTTTTTTAATGTAGTTTTATTATTTGACAAATATATTCTAAATTAAAAAGAAATGTGCAGCATTTTGTCTGAGAAATAATAAAAGGGACACTTTTGTCTTAAATCTCATTTGTTAAAAAAATCGTGAGAAAATCGTATCGTGAAACCAGTATCGTGAATCGTATCGCATCGTGAGATGAGTGAATCGTTACATCCCTAATATTATTATTAACAGTTCTCAGATTTAAAGATATGTTTAAAAGCTTTTAAAGAAAGTATTTGTCAGAGCCCTTGTTATTCTTAATTTTGACATTAATTTACATTTTTACACCAGAGATATATCGGTTCAAAATATTGGTTATCGGTCTACTTGATCTGTAATAATCGGTATCGGCCCTGAAAAACACAACGGTCGACCCCTAAGACACACACACACTAGGGATGTGACGGTGAGGATATTTTCCCACCGGTTAATCGACGTGTGACAACACCGGTTATACCGGTATCAACGGCGGGGGCTTTTAAATCGCTAATTTAAAGGCAAACGTAAAATGCGCGCGTTTGCACAGGCTGTCAGAATGGTGCGGTCGTGCGGAGCAGCACTGTTTTGTTATTGTGCCCTAATTTGGCACTAAATTGGAAACGAAACTAACATGTGCACGGCCGCACGTCAACCGGAGCGAGCAGAACAGAGCGAGAACTTTTCCATAGGAATAAGCTGAAACGCTCGCTCTGTTCTGCTCGCTCCGCACCCATTCAAATTAGCGCCAATTCGGGGCGGATTACTCCACATCACCTTGTCAGTCAGATCCTCACTCTCATGATTAATGAAACCTGACTCCTGTTGCTGATCTGTGCGGCGACTCTCGTTCAGCTCACGATTTATTAAGCAGACATGTTCAGTTTAATAGTGTCTGTTCTCTAACTGAACTAAATGATTTTTTTTTTTTTAAATCAAATCGACAGTGGGGGGCAGTGCCGCGGTGGGCAAGAGATGTAACCGGTGTTGCTTCTGAACACCGGTAACACCGACTATCGTACCAAGCCTAACACACACACACAGATGAGCTCAGCATGCCACCGCTGCTGCTTCTAACACACAGACAGACACACACACACACAGATGAGCTCAGCATGCCACCGCTGCTGCTTCTAACACACAGACAGACACACACACACACAGATGAGCTCAGCATGCCACCGCTGCTGCTTCTAACACACAGACAGACACACACACACACAGATGAGCTCAGCATGCCACCGCTGCAACACGGAAAAGGCCAAACTTTCGTTCTGCTTCTAACACACACACAGACAGACACACAGACAAACAGACACACTCTCTCTCTCTCACACACACACACACACACACACACACACACACACACACACACACACACACACACACACACACACACACACACACAGATGAGCTCAGCACGCCACCGCTGCAACACAGAAAAGGCCAAACGTTCCTCCTGAACACGTCTGATACCTGTGATCCAGGGAAAACATGCTCTCCAAGTCAAGCGATGCATCCATACACAAAATACACACTGCCCTTCAAAGGTTTGGGATCGGTACGTTTTTGGATGTTTTTGAGAGTCTCTTTTGCTCACCATGTCTGCATTTATTTGATTAAAAATATCAAATAAATGTAAAAATAAATAAAAAAAATATCAAATAAATGTTGTAAAAAACAGTTTTAATATGAAATATTATTTCAATTTAAAATAACAGTTTTCTATGTGAATATATAGTAAAGTGTAATTTATTCCTGTGATCAAAGCTGAATTTTCAGCATCATTACTCCAGTCTTCAGTGTCACATGATCCTTCAGAAATCACTCTAATATGATGATCTGATGCTCAAGAAACATTTATGATTATTTTTAATGTTGAAAACAGTTGGGGGTTTTTTCAGGATTTTTTTTAAATGGACATTCATTTATTCTAATTCATAGGGACAGAAATCGCTCAGATTCCATTTAAAATATCTTTATTTGTGATACAAAGAAGAACGAAAGTCTTGCGAAGGGTGAGAAACTGATGACAGATTTAAATTTTTAGGTGAACTATTGCGTTATAACATAACTGTCTACGTTTACATAAATTTTGGATCAATAAAGCATTTTCAGATGCAAGTTTTCATCTCTGCTTACACAATCACACACAGCTGCTGTCCGCTAGGTTAAAAACTAAACTCAGAATCGATTCAGAAATTCTCAGAATCAATCGTCGTTGAAGAGAGAAATCGCGATGCATCCGAGAATCAATTTGTTTTCTCCCACCCCTAATTAGGGATGCAGCGATTACCGGATTTCACAATTAACCGCGCTTTAAAACGTCACGGTTAATTAATCGTAAAGACTATGCTACACCGAGTGTTCTGCAAAGTACGGAACTTTTGCACCTAACACAAAACGAAAACAGTTACACCAGCGGTGCACCAGCTTAAAGTGCCGTGCTCGTCAACCACTATGGCAGAGGGACTAAGCAAGCAGCGACGCTCTATTTCCACCGAAAAAACACCTTAAGTGCGTGTTCACATATCGCGTCTTTTGCGCGCTCAAGTTCGTTATTTCAAATGTAGGCGCGCGGTATGCACGCTCATAATGGAAGCGACGCGCTCGTTTTTTCCAAACGTTTTTTTATCGTGATAAAAACATCTCTACTTTTCAGAATGCCGCAAGCGCACCGTAGGTCAAGTGACAAGAACCAACACAGCAACGACAGACGCCTCCGGAGCGCAACCGCCCTATGGAAACCGCCCTTTTTCCCTTTGGAAAAAGGAGAACGCGGCGTGCAACTTTCAGCTTTCAGTGCAACGTAAAAAAACAACAACAAAAAACAGCGGAATGTTTTGGTTACGCAAGTCTGTGGAAAACAGAATGTGACGTGCTCTCAAGAGTTTCAGTCAGTGAACATTTAACTTAATATCCTATTGCTTTCTCCTGTCTGTGTTGAGTAAATGTTAGGCTTTGTAGTTTTAATATGCCCGGTGTAAAACACTAACATAAGATCATGTAGACTTCTAGGACTACCAATTAACTGCATTTCAGTTATTAATAACACAGCATGAGAGATGTTCTCAGTTTCTTTCTATAATTTTTACTCAAACTTCAAACAAACAAACCAAAATAATGAGATTATAATAGATGATTTTCTAAAGGCACATGTAAAATTTGGATTAATAATTAAAAAAAGAGTATTAAAATAAGTACAATAATATTGGTGGATAACATTTGGACTATATTTGTTTTATTTTAAAAGAAATACATAGGCCTAATATTTAGCTTGCATTTAATTCAATAGAGCCAGCCAAATACTTTGTTTATTCTTATTTTCATTGGGATTTATTATCCCTTTATTTATGTTTTTAAGTCAAATACCAACAATATATTGTTTTCATGTTATCAAGTTTTCTACCTCAGGTTGAAAATAAATTTAGAACAAACTAAAAACTTAATAATTTTGTGATCTATTTCAATCAAAGAGCCCTGCAGCCTTTGACTTAATTTGTTATTTTTAAAAGAAAAATGCTGGATGTTTACAAAGCACTTCTCTTTAATTCCAAAGGAAGAGATTGATTATTGTTTGCCATTTTATAATTTTGTACTGTGTTGTGGCAGCAATAAATAACACATTAAAATCTAGTGTTGAGTGTTCATGTGATATTATACATTAGTAGTGTTGTGAAATTAATTGATGCATAATAATCGTGATAATCGTTAAACCGTGATTATTTCTCAGACAATAATCGTACTTACAAAATCTGTAATCGTTGCATCCCTACCCCTAATAGGGCCATGCTTAAAAATATTCTTGTTTGCCCTAACCCGACCGACCCTGTCAAATTAGGACCGACCCAATTATTTATTTTTTTCCCCTTTTAGTCCGACCGACTTGCCGGTTGTAAACTTGCATTAAGACCGACCGATTTTTTTTTTACTCTTCAAACAACTAATACAAATGCAATAAAATAATATACATTTATTATAGTAAGTATTGTGAATATAAATTGCGTAGGCTACGTTCTTTCTTTTAAATAAAAACCCGTGGCGTCATCTATTATGATTATGTTTACACCATTGGTTTACGCATGTCACACTATGGCCTGTGCGTTCGCTTCGTTTCATTCACTGTCAATGGTTCGCGCTCGGTGATGATGGCTGCGGCGCGGCTGCTTGTGAAATACGTCTGTATGAGCCTACATTTAGTCGCTCATTATTCGAAATTCTTAATGGTCAAATAGGGAATCGATGTTAACGGCCTTTTCTCGGAGCCCGTCCAGCTCGTCATGACATGCCCACCGCGAACGCGCGTCACACAGCAACTGCAGGCTCTGACAAACAAACACACATAAGTGTGGGAAGCCAAACACACCGAAAGGGGGACGAAACGGCGCGGTGTGTTACAGAGTTCGCGCTGCGCTGACTTGTAATCTGCGTGGCTCAATGGACCGAGACGCGCGAGCGCGACAGACTCGACAGCGCAGGAGAAGTCTTTGCTTGCGCCAGCCAATGGTCAGAGCGGCGCGAATTAATCTCACCAGCGCCGCGCTGACCAATAAAACAGCACATCCCATACCGAAATGTACTAAATTGCACAAAAGAAAATCGACCATTCCATAATATGTCAGGACTACTTAATCGGCCTATAGTTTCCTACAATGCGCCTAGCTATTTGACCACACTGATTTCCGTTAATAATAGCAGATGTTTATGGGTCAAATCTCTCACTCTCTCCCTGCAACTTTTTGTTACCCTCCTTTCCTGCCCCTAGACCAGAAAGGGGGCTTGTAACAGTATGGGTCAAATGTAAACGAATGGTGCCAAACGCGCTGTTTTATTGGTCGGCGCGGCGCTGGTGAGATTAGTCATTTTAATTTATTTGTTTCCCTCTGAAAATCCACTTTCATTGAAATCTAGTGGCTCCTTTTTTTCTTTTGATTCTGCCTATTTTTTTCCAAATGAATGCAGCTGGAATTAATGCAATAAATATGTTTTTTTTTTTACAAAGATTTCAAATTGTTTGTGGTCTATAACCTGTATCAGAATGAGGTTCGCAATGGTGCGCCCGAAGGCATGGGGGTTGAAGACCCAGTCAGTGACGTCACGATATGCAAATTTGTTTAAATTCATACCGACCTAATCACCATGACCAAAATTATCCTTTTTTTTTTACATTGAATCTTGAAAAAAATATATATAGACCTACCTACCGACCCTTTTTTTTTTTTTTTTTGCTGTTACTGCAAACCAAAATATTTTTAAGGATGGCCTAGTATCAGTTCAACTCGTCAATGGAAAACATTTCCGCTCTCACATTTTTAAGTGAATATTGATTAAACAACCATTCACAAGGCGACTATTCCATTAACTTGCTCAGTTTTATAATCTTCCCAGCTCATAGTAAAAGAGTCCTCAAAACCATCTCTGGTGTGAAGAACAATGAACATAAAGATAAGAAAGCTTGTCTGTGACCTTTGAATGGCTGCGTTCAATCAGTTCCAGATAAAGCGCAAAAGCAAAGTTCAGCGAAGCCATGCGTCTCACCAGAGAGCTGCACGTTTCGACTCGGCAGAGACGAGAAGTGATGCAGAAACAGAGCTATTTCCAGGGACGATGCTGTAATAGATTAGCCATGTGCTCAGGACATTCTCTGGCACACATTATAAATAGCTGAAGCGGCAGCCGTGCAACAGTGAGCAAAAACCGGCTGTGATTGTGTATTTCCATCCGCTGTCACTGGGTCATGTGACCGGCTGCCCGAGCCGAGGGCATTAAAGCGGGTCACGGCAGATTCTCAGAACCGAAGCCCGTCGAGAGACACGTTCGGTTGCTGCTGGAGTTTTTCCACTTCATGTTTTGAAGAGTTATCTGGAAAACACAGGAGAGCCAGCGACCGAGGAAGACGGTGCTTTCGCCGTCACTCACAGGCGTAAACAATTCACAATCAAAGAATTAATCAGAGAGTTACAGACAGGCCCCCACCACAAATTACAAACGCTTTTTAGCTTTATTAAGCAAAATTTAGAACACCTTTAAGAGAAGCTTTTAAAATCTCACAGTATACACTATTGTCTCCAGGCATTCCTGAAACTCATATTTTAACAATTCAGAAAAGATTAATGAAAACATGAGGAGTCTCTGTTACAATCTCTAAAATTACATTCTGGAATTAGCAATTGAGGCTTAGGATGAGCTGGGTACCAAATTATTTCTACTCACAAGAAATGGTTTAAAAGACAAAAACCTGACAAATGTCTTGCAATTAAGGCCATCCTTAAAAATATTTTGGTTTGCAGTAACAGCAAAAAAAAAAAAATAAAGGGTCGGTAGGTAGGTCTATATTTTTTTTTTTCAAGATTCAATGTAAAAAAAAAAGGATAATTTTGGTCATGGTGATTAGGTCGGTATGAATTTAAACAAATTTGCATATCGTGACGTCACTGACTGGGTCTTCAACCCCCATGCCTTCGGGCGCACCATTGCGAACCTCATTCTGATACAGGTTATAGACCACAAACAATTTGAAATCTTTGTAAAAAAAAAACATATTTATTGCATTAATTCCAGCTGCATTCATTTGGAAAAAAATAGGCAGAATCAAAAGAAAAAAAGGAGCCACTAGATTTCAATGAAAGTGGATTTTCAGAGGGAAACAAATAAATTAAAATGACTAATCTCACCAGCGCCGCGCCGACCAATAAAACAGCGCGTTTGGCACCATTCGTTTACATTTGACCCATACTGTTACAAGCCCCCTTTCTGGTCTAGGGGCAGGAAAGGAGGGTAACAAAAAGTTGCAGGGAGAGAGTGAGAGATTTGACCCATAAACATCTGCTATTATTAACGGAAATCAGTGTGGTCAAATAGCTAGGCGCATTGTAGGAAACTATAGGCCGATTAAGTAGTCCTGACATATTATGGAATGGTCGATTTTCTTTTGTGCAATTTAGTACATTTCGGTATGGGATGTGCTGTTTTATTGGTCAGCGCGGCGCTGGTGAGATTAATTCGCGCCGCTCTGACCATTGGCTGGCGCAAGCAAACACTTCTCCTGCGCTGTCGAGTCTGTCGCGCTCGCGCGTCTCGGTCCATTGAGCCACGCAGATTACAAGTCAGCGCAGCGCGAACTCTGTAACACACCGCGCCGTTTCGTCCCCCTTTCGGTGTGTTTGGCTTCCCACACTTATGTGTGTTTGTTTGTCAGAGCCTGCAGTTGCTGTGTGACGCGCGTTCGCGGTGGGCATGTCATGACGAGCTGGACGCGCTCCGAGAAAAGGCCGTTAACATCGATTCCCTATTTGACCATTAAGAATTTCGAATAATGAGCGACTAAATGTAGGCTCATACAGACGTATTTCACAAGCAGCCGCGCCGCAGCCATCATCACCGAGCGCGAACCATTGACAGTGAATGAAACGAAGCGAACGCACAGGCCATAGTGTGACATGCGTAAACCAATGGTGTAAACATAATCATAATAGATGACGCCACGGGTTTTTATTTAAAAGAAAGAACGTAGCCTACGCAATTTATATTCACAATACTTACTATAATAAATGTATATTATTTTATTGCATTTGTATTAGTTGTTTGAAGAGTAAAAAAAAAATCGGTCGGTCTTAATGCAAGTTTACAACCGGCAAGTCGGTCGGACTAAAAGGGGAAAAAAATAAATAATTGGGTCGGTCCTAATTTGACAGGGTCGGTCGGGTTACGGCAAACAAGAATATTTTTAAGCATGGCCTAAGCATCTGGTAATATTTGTATTATAGCAGAATAATTGACTCAGGGCAGTTGAATTATTAGAAAAATATTGCACAGCCTATGTGTAAAGGCCCTTAATCCTTGTGTTGTGTTCGGATCATTTTGACCCGGAGATGATTAACTAGTATTTTAGGGAGAAAGAAAATGTTATCGCATTGGACTGAAACTTAGTGACTTTGTTCATAAAGGGTATTAACTACTTCTCAAATCTTTTGTGACGATTTTTCATACTTTTTTGTCACCTTATTTTCAGTCTCGGTCGGTCATTTTTGACCGGGAACACGACAAGTGTGACTCTGCCATTTTTTACAAAACACATTTCCTGGTGAAACATTAAAGTAGACTAGTGTGATCAACAGTGCCAATTTTTTTCATATTTTATATTTCCAAAATTATTCAAGAATAATGCTTTTTTTACTCAAAAAAATTACCGTAGATGCCTACTCTCAGATAAATGAGGCCTACGATTAATCAGATGCAAATAGAAATATAAAACCAGTCCTAATTAAAAGAGAACAAGTTGACAAAAATATTGAATCCAATATTGGGTGATGATATAACATAAGTGATTTATAAGCTACTTTTTATAGGTCATTTTTGACCGGGAACATCACAAGCGTGGGTTTTGAACAACACAAGGGTTAACATATTTCAAGCAAAATTGAAGAACGAACTAGCTTTATAACGCTTTGTAAAGCAACTATAAATCAATGAACTTTTATAGCACAATAAAAGAAACAGTAGTTGGCCATTGTGCTGTACAACAGGATAAATATTAGAAAAAAAGACTGCAAAACAAATGATAAAGGGAGTTTACATCGAAAACACCAATCAGAAAATTCAACATTAAAACTAATACGGTGTTTGAAGCCAAAACGCTGCATGAGCATTGAAGGCCAATTATGCAGATGTCAATCACTCTGAAACCCTTCTAGATCGAAAACATGAAAATTAATGTGCAGATGTTTAGCATTTCGCCAATAAACAACCTGCATCATATTACAGAACAAACTGTTAGTAACACTTTATTTTACAGTGTCCTTGTTACACGTTACATGTACTTGCCATAGTAATAACAGTAAATTATGTATAATTACATGCAACTAACCCTCAATCAAATCCTAACCCTATAGTAAGTACATGAAGTTAATTAATATTACTCTGTACTTAAATGTATAATTACACTGTAACACAGACACCTTACAGGGCTCTAGAGTGCGACCAATTTGGTCGCATATGCGACCAAAATTTGTAAGGGTGCGACTAAATTTTTTCCAAGGTCGCACCGGTGCACCTAACGTCCTCGCGTCCGCTGCCAAGTTTCCACGAGCGAAGCGCTTGTTCTCCTTTGTCGGAACTCACAGCACACTCATGGTTGGATCATATCGTGGTCTAAACCAATCAGAGACAGAGATAGGGCGGGTCTTTGCCTCTGATTGGCTGTGGTAGGCCTACACTGCTCCGTGCTGTGTGACTGAAATTGCGACCTGAGCACCAGAGAATCAGTTACGGCAATCAGCATCAGCAAAAGAAACGCAAGAAAACAGACGACGAACAATGAAAAGAAATAGACCCATAGAGTTTTTTCTTTTAGAAAAGTAGGCCTGTTTCCCCCAACACTCTGCCCGGTACGGATGGGTACCGAAACCCGGTATTCAACTTCTGAAAGACCGCTGTATCGATCAGCTCGGACGTGAGTTCTGATGTCGGTAACTTACTGGAGAAATTAAGAAAATACACATACTATTTATTATTACTATAAAGACGTTATTTAAAAAAAGAATTTATCTTGCGAGCCTTTTCTGTGTATAATAATATTACACCATTTTTGCTATTCGCAGTCCGAGAGAGAGAGAGAGAGATCTCACGCGGAGCCACAGCGCGCAAAACACGACAGCTCTGCTTAATGAGTGACGACGCAGAACTAAACATTCAAACGTAGCCTGGTTACACTTTAGGTCTGTGATATTAGTCTGATTTTGTTTTAGATTTCGGCTTCCAAAGATTATAAAAAAATATATTGAGGTAAAACCATTAAAAACTACAGACACATTCGGTCTGGCGCAGCTTCCTTCCATTCGCAGCAGTGCGCTGTCACTTCTCCCTAAAACTCAAACTTAACGACAGAATCAGCTCGTGATTGTTGTAAAATGCAGTCTAGTTGCTAAATTGCGGGACGCGTTTAATAATAAAAAGAGCTATTAAAAGCACAAAAGTCTGCACAAGAGATGCTGTTCCCAAGGCGACGCGCGCTCTAAAAACAGAACGTAACGAGACATAATTATACTTTGGGTTTCATGTGCGTGTCTAAACTATCAAATGTACACAAAAATATGTCAAAATGACCGGCTTGTATTCACAGCTCTTGAATTAATAACTTCAGCTTTAATAAGCATTATCTATCTATGATAAAATATGCAGTGTTATTTTACATTTGATTACTTTATTAGATTTCTTTTTAGACCATACTTGAACAGTAGCTAATGTTAGTAGACCTTCCTAAAATTAAAGCACTGTGTAGGCCTATATAATGTGCATCTTTGTTTAATTGTTTATCTTTGTTTATAAAACAAAAAGAACCGATAAGAATACTGTTAAAGTACCGGATCGCTAAGGAGTATCGGTAAGAGTAGTAATACCGTTAAAACCTTATGGATACCCATCCCTACTCCCCGGTCAATGCTCCGACAACAGCCCAGACATGGAGCTACTTCAGCCACCCGTCTCCCCAGTCCCTGTAAGATGCCAAGCCCTGGTCCTTCCTCGGTGAGCCTACCGAGCCTGAGCTAGAGACTCAAAATAGTTAGTTTGGCAGCTCAGTGAAGCACAAATTTTTTTTTTGTATACAATATAATTGTGCTTCAAATTAAAAAAAAGTATTTACCTACACCTTATTCTTGTTTAAAATCATTTACATAATATATATGCATGTATATGGAGCATGATAAAAAGCTGAGCTTGAAATTGTGGCGTTAAAGGCGACACGAGCCGAGGAAACATTTGGGTGCACCTAAATTTTGTGCTGGTGCACCTAAATAAAAAAGTTAGGCGCACCAGTGCAACCAAGGCAAAAAATTAGTCTGGAGCCCTGCCTTAAAATAAAGTGTAACCAAACTGTTAATAAAGCAGGGCTCAACATTAACACTTGTCAGGGACAAGTGGATTTTTTACAGGGGACAAGGAGCCTGATTAAAACGTCAAAACCAAAAAATAACTAGGAAATTAAATGAATGCAGAATCATTCACATTTTGGTAGTGTAAGTAGCAATTGATAGTGAATAATAATATAGCCTAATATGTAGGGATGTAACGATTCACTCATCTCACGATGCGATACGATTCACGATACTGGTTTCACGATACGATTTTCTCACGATTTTTTTTAACAAATGCGATTTAAGACAAAAGTGTCCCTTTTATTATTTCTCAGACAAAATGCTGCACATTTCTTTTTAATTTAAAATATATTTCTCAAATAATAAAACTACATTAAAAAAATTCCCTTCAAGGTTGTTTCAACTCAGTCTTTCTGTCTGTTTGGTCAAGAGGCTGGACACTGGTACCTTCACACACTATGTAAAAGACTGTGTAAAATTAGTAGTACCAGATTGACAGGGGTTTTACATTGTAATAAAGGCAAGATTCTAATTTTGTTATAATTTGTATCATTACACTAGTAAGAGTAAAAAAAAAAACACATTTAGAGAAAGAGATAGTAAAATAAATACAACACCTGGTTGCCACGGAAACACTGATGCACCTTGTGATCTCCGTGGCTCTCGCAATTGTAGTATTAATGACTTTTACATGAAAACGGAGGTGACTGGTGTTACTCACGGTGGTGATTATTATTAGTCTACGGAAAGTCAAAATGCCGCCACACCTCCGATTTGAATGAGTCAACGTCAACATCTACGCTTGCCGTCGCCAAAGCCATGTCTACTGTTTGACGGCACGTGCACACCAGTCTATGGCACACACTGGTGCGGCGCGAGCGGAGCAAACCGAGCGTTTTCAGTTCATTCCTATGGAAGTTGAGCTTGGCTCACACAAGATCAAGTTCCATGAATGAAGTGAAAACACTCGCTAGCTTCACGCCAGTGTGTGCTCGCTGCTATTGTGCTATTGTAAAGCGAGGTTCACAACTTCACAGTAGGCTATAGTAAACGCGCCCTGCTGTTTAAAACGTGTATCGCGATTCGTTTAACATTTCAACCGACTTGAATCGTCACACATTTTTATCGATTTTCAACCGGTTGCGAGTGAATCGTTACATCCCTACTAATATGTGACCCTGGATCATGTCACGAGTCGCACTGGTATATCTGTGGCAATAGCCAACAATACACTGTAAGGGTCACAATTATCGATTTTTCTTTTATGCCAAAAATCATTAGGATATTAACCCTTTAAGTGTCACCCCCCTTTTTTTGAATATACATGAAAATGCACATTTCGAACTTAAATGGTTGTAATTCAAGAATGCTTTGGAATATAGACGTAAGATTGGTCTTGTTTTAAAGAAGACATTTGGCAGATTTTTGTAGAAGTGAAATAAATTAAGAAAGTGAAACAGAAAAAAAGTTATAGAAGTTTGAGTTTATGAAAATGTACAATGTAAAAAATTTAATTATTCATATTTTATATAAAATATATATTTTCAAAACCTGGGCGACTCTAAAACTGCAAAAAAAATCAAAGCCAAAAATCTGAACAAGTTGTGTTTCAAATTGTAGGTTGATATCTCAAAAAATGAGCTTTCAGTGAGATTTTGTTTGGGCGCAGTACCAAACTTTTTCACTAGATGACAACCAGACTCCATTACTGCCCATATAAGGGCGCCTCCATTTCCATATGTGTTTTGAGTGATATGAACCATTATTTCCACAATTTTCATACAATTTATGAAGTAGACATCCTATTCAGAAGTAATATGAGAAGTTTGGCAGATTTTGATATGATTTCAACCTCTAAGAAACATAAAAAGAACACGTATGTGCGTTTTAGCTTCCTGCCACATCATATAATTTTTTTTCTTTATATAAAAAAAAAAATTCAGACCTTTTTTTTTTTAAATAATTGAATGGATGCTATCTTTTGAACTCTTGGCATGAAAACAAACTGAGGTTTCTACCCTTCTTTCATGATTTTTCATGTTCATCACTATTTCAAAATAAAGGTCTAAGAGTATGAAAATATTATTGTTGCAAATTGATAAATTACGGCTCCTCTGTAATTTATTTTGAAAATCAATCACCAAATATGGAAACTAGAGATTGTAAGCTTTCAAATGATATATAGTTTGTCAAGATTAGTTTAGGTTTAGTATAGGATATTACTGTTTTAAAAATGTAAAGGATTTGGGCCCACCGGTGGGCCCGTGACACTTAAGGGGTTAAGTAAAGATCATGTTCCATGAAGATATTTTGTAAATTTCTTACCGTAAATATATAAATCATGTATTTATGTGAGTGAAAGCAGCACAATCACCAACATAAATGCACAACTTTAAAGGAGATTTTCTCAATGTTTAGATTTTTTTGCACCCTCAGATTCCAGATTTACAAATAGTCGTATCTCGACCAAATATTGTCCTATCCTTAATTTCAAAACCTCCGGTTCTGTTGTGGATCCGCGTTCACGAGTCCGCAGTGACGCTGGTGACGTGTATCTGGTGTGTCCGTGTATTCGGGTTCAAATAAATATGGCTGGGCAAAAAAATGCAAGTCCTTCCTCTGCGTGGAAATCCTTAGACATGTTTGTGAAGATTGTTTTGTTTCCAGCGTGCGTCTCCCTCAGACTGTAAACGAAGCTCGGGCGCACCAGATAACACGTCAGCAGCGTCACTGAACGCGGATCCACAACAGAACCGGAAGACAATACAATGCTGAATAAAGTCGTAGTTTTTGTTATTTTTGGACCAAAATGTATTTGATGCTTCAAAACATTCTAACTAACCAACTGATGTCACTAGGCCTGTCGCAATAGTCGATAAATCAATTAATCGCACGATAAAAAAAATGAGCTCGATAATTTTTCCGGACGCGATAATTTCCATTTGCATGCTTGTTTGTTTTCCTCGTGTCTCTCTCTCTCTACCAAAGAGACTGGATGACAACTCTCGGTTCCTTAGCTTGAACTAGAGCTTAGATTCTCTGCCCGAGCTCGAACTTGACCCGACCCGGCCCGACACTATCCTCGGGCCGGGTCCTTGATCTAGAGACGTGCACTCCCAACGCAATAGAATGCGGCGCAGCACTAGATTTGATGGCCAAGTGCGAGCGCGGGCGGTAATGCACTCACTCTGTGTGTGCGGTTTGCGGGAGAATAAAACGATTCGCGGGACTCCCGCAAACTAGAAATATCTATGAATAAAACATATAAAAACTAATAGATTTTTATCTGTTGCAGAAAAGCAACAAGAACAAATAAAACAAAATAGAAACGATTTACAGGCCAGAGTTTCTATTCATAACATGTTTGCAGCGTTGAGCGATGTAGCCAATGGCAGACATATGTGTTGATTTCTTGAATGCAATGGCCAATCAGAAGAATTTAAGATAGCCTCCCCTCACACCTCAAAACGGACTTTTTGTTCAGTGCTGAATTCTGTATGCTGGCAAATCCTCTAATTATAACAAACAAAGTGTGGATATTATGAAAGATTCATTGTGCAGTCAGCTTTATTGATAATAACAGAGATGTGTGAGATCGCGATGAACTGTCAGCTTTTTAGGAATTATTAAGGGAGCGCACTTTGCTTTAATAACAAATAATTTAGGGTTGGGTTTGGTTTACATCCATTTTATTTATTGTTTTTGGTATTTATTCAAGTGTTTTTTTTTGTTAACAGAGACATTGCTTTTATTGTTTTTGGTTGTTTTGTTCATTTATTGTGGATATTTAAAATGTTTTCCATTTTCAGTGTTAAATAGTCTTTAGAAATAAAAGTTTATTGATCTTTGAAAAGGTGTACCTGCATTATTATGCCATTATCATTATTTTAGATGTAAATGGTCTCGGAATGACAATATTATCGTTTATCGCAATAATTTCTTGGACAATTTATCGTCCAGCAAAATTTGTTATCGTGACAGGCCTAGATGTCACATGGACTACTTTGATGATGTCTTTATTTCCTTTCTGGACAAGGACAGTATACCGTACATACATTTTCAATGGAGGGACAGAAAGCTCTCGGACTAAATCTAAAATATCTTAAACTGTGTTCCGAAGATGAACGGAGATCTTACGGGCTTGGAACGACATGAGGGTGAGTCATTAATGACATAATTTTCATTTTTGGGTGAACTAACCCTTTAAGGTACAATTCTTGCATAGTGTGCCTTTAAGACGCAATATTGACTGTTTTGTTTTATTTCAGCGGCGAAAATAGATCACAACAGAACCATAACGCATCTCACAGGAACAATTTAACCGTGTTTCATTACGGAATGATGCAGTGTTTTGAACGAATCGGTTGAGTCAAAGATTCAATGACTCATCCATAAAAAAACACCTCAACGAATCAGCCGTTTGAACGAATCGCTTTGAACGAATGCCTCAAGGACTCGCTCATTAAGACTGGCGGTTCAGTTTCGTGTTTAAAAGTAACATTCTTTACAACATTTCTTATTTGTATATCCAAAAAATATTTAGAACAATCTCATAACATTATTTAATGCGGTTTAAATTATTTAGGCCCTAATCTGATTGGTAACAGCCCTATAGAGTCGTATTATTGGATTTTAATTTATTGATCAAATTTAAGAATTTAAAATAAAAGATGACGCATATATTTTAAACGATTAGGGAAAAATGTCCTTTATAAAGCTTAAAATATCATAAATATGCAGATTTAAATGTTTCAAAGCTGACTGAACACGGATAAGAATATTGCTTCAGAATAAATTATATTTACAACACACACAAAAAATCCTTTTTTCAGGACAAGTGAATGATCAATTTACTTGTCCGGATGACAAACATATGAAAAGGCTTAATATCAAGCCCTGAATAAAGTAAGTGTCTTTTATTTGACCTGATGCATGAAATGTTGTATATTTCCAGGATCGTAAATCTCAAGCCCATCAGATGAAGAGGCATTGGTAGATCATGTCCGGGCGAGTAAACGGGTCTAGAGGAGGACTGGATCACATTTCTACTCTCTTGACATCTGATGGTCGACAACAGCAGGCTAGTGTAGAGATCCACGCTCAATTTACCTGCTTTTCTACTCCATCCACAGCTCTATTGAACCATATGGCCTCACATGTTACTCAAGATAAACCCAAACACAATGTACCACAATATTGATGAACCGTGAGAAAGACAGAAGGCGAGTAGAGCCATGAGTAAATGCTCTGGATTGCAGAACATGTAGCAAAGGAATCTGCATACTAAACATTTCTCATGCACACTTCAGATAATAACAGTAATAATACATTTCTGGTCAATATTACATGTCTTTAATAACCATATGACACAATTTACTTGCATACTTGCTTTTGGTGCATTGTAATTACGTTTAAAGTACTTGCATTTAATTAAACTTTGTAGTTACACTGCTAACATAATCCAACTATTTCCCTATAACCCTAACAATAACTTTACTCCTCAAACAAACTACACCTCTAATTTATTAACTATTTATTCCAGAGCAATCTAAGCCATAGTATTGTAATTATTTAATGTTAGTACATGAAGGCAACCTCATGTAAACTTTAAAGAAACTAAAATTCAGTTTATAATATTAAAAAGAACAATTCTGAGCCGATTCCTGACACGTTCTGCACTTTACTACTTAAAAAATAAAATAAAAAACACAAAAAGTGGCCAAAAGGGCTGAAATATAAACATTGATATTTAAAAAGCATTCATGAATACGTGTTTATTTGGTTCTGTAAGTTAATGCGTCTCCATTTCTTTCAACAATCTTAAACACTTTTTACCTTCACTAGCCTAAAATTGACTAATTTTAAATATTGCGAATATTCCATGCATTCACTTCTCTAAAATGAGCATTTAGAAACATAATTATATAGCTAGGCCTAAATGGTGTTTTCTACATGACGTCAAATAGTTTTGGGAAGTTGGCAACACGTCTGTTGTTATTATTGTTTTTCGTGATGCAAAAAAAAAAAAAAAACTTTTTCCCCCATGAACAAACGAATACTTAACTTCTTCATTCTTCTTAAACCTGAACCTTAAACACCTTAAATCTAAAATCTACGTTAGAAGTAAATAAGCATCGTAAAAGTCGCGTGAAAACTGAAATAGAGAAAAACTGCGCGCTCGCGAAAGTCTAGAGACTCGGTGACGTCACGGGCGTCCGTTATTTTCACTGACAAACACTTCATTTCATTAACCAAGAGTCAGAAAGCAGTAAATGTCTTAAATCGTACCTTCGTAGCACAGGATGCCAATGTTGTTGTTCATTTTGTCGAAGTACTGGTTCAACAGGTCCATTTCGGTAAAAAGCATTTATGGACTTTTAGTCGCAGAAAAACAGCTTCTCTTTTTCTCTCGTCAGGAGCGCGTGTAAAGGCCCAGCCTTTAACTTCAAACAGAGGAAAAATAACTAGTATAACCCGACCTGGTTGAGTACCTAACGAGTAGAAGTACTCAAACGCGAGTTTAAAGAAACTTTAGGAAGTTTTAGCGTATGAAAAGAGTTGTATTTAAGGACAAAGGGGTCGCGCCAGTTCTCCTCACAGCCCGCTGTAAGTCGACTGACACGCGCAGCCTATGAGCGCTGAGTCCTCCTCACGCTCGCCAAATCTCGCGAGAGTATCCCCCCTCCCAAACGCATGGGAATCAAGAGAAGAAATGTACAAAACTAAAAACAAGTTACTAGGGAAAGTCGTTTAAAACATTTTGTAAGTAACTATTCAGACTTGAGTTACAAATGTAACTTGTAAGATTTGTTTTTTTAACAGCCATATTTATCAATCATTACCAATGAAATTGTTATTATTGTAATCATTCTATTGAGAGTAAGTAGTCTATGTACCTATACCTATAGGAACTAATAATCTAAAAATAGTTACTTGTAGCCTACTTTTAAGGAATAAATTAAAACAACATGCACAGGAAGGAATATCTCCAGATTATTATTTTTTTAAACAACTAAACTCTATGGATCCACTTCTGTATTAAATCTTAAATGAACAATATTGTCATTTTTATGCAATGATCAATATGCTATCAGCTCAATAAGTCACATACTATAATTATTATAGAATATTCACAAGACAGAACCAAAATTTGAGTACATATGCTTTAATATCAGCTCCTAAACTCAATGTGAGCTGATGTGATTTATGACACTGCCCTCTGCTGGTGCCTCGTATCATGTGCAGAAGAACAGCAGGCTTTATAAGGGCTGATAACTCACTGATATAGTGATTTACACATGTTATCAGAATAATAACCATGTTATTATCTGGCTCAAAATTGGAGACTGGGGCTCATATTTCTAAATATAATATCTAAAAGGATATTGAGTAAATACTTCTTGAGTTGTCCTTTATTGGCATATACTGTACTGTAACAAGTGTTGCTAAAGTCAACAGATTTAAAGTCCCCCTGTGGTGGAAATCCAGCTTTTAATGTTGTTTATGTGTCTATGTGGTGTTTTTAATATGCTTTAAGACAAACCATGTGTTAATTCATAAGTCAACAGCATTGCTGAGTATTTTCTACTTAAAACTGCAGTGAACCAAAGACAGTCTCAAAAACACGGTTTGAAATCGCTGGTGTTTCTGACGTCACAAACGACCTTGTAACCAATCAGATCAACGTGTGATCGATCGTCAACCAGTGGAGTGAGGAAAAAGGTGTTTTTATGGATTTAATTGATTAGTCTTTTCGATTATTCATATTTAATTAAACGATTGAAATGGAATCCAGAAAATTAAAATGGAAAACACAGAATTTGGTAAAAAATAAATTGTATTTCATGGGTTATAATTCTGTTATCATTCACTCGCCCTCATACAATAGTGAGAAACAGACTGAAATTGTAATGTTTATTTGCTAAAAGCTTGACTAGCTCAACATCAACATTGTTACTGAACTGAATCAACAAAATGAAACTGAACTGAAACAACACTGAACGGAACACTGAACTGAACACTGAACTGAACCAACACTGAACTGAACCACTGAACTGAACTGAATCAACACTGAACTGAACTACTGAACTGAACCACTGAACTGAACTGAATCAACACTGAACTGAATCAACACTGAACTGAACCACTGAACTGAATTAACACTGAACTGAACCACTGAACTGAACCACTGAACCACTGAACTGAACCACTGAACTGAACTGAATCAATACTGAACTGAATCAACACTGAACTGAATCAACACTGAACTGAATCAACACTGAACTGAATCAACACTGAACTGAACCACTGAACTGAACCACTGAACTGAACCACTGAACTGAACTGAACTGAATCAACACTGAACTGTACCACTGAACTGAACCACTGAACTGAACTGAATCAACACTGAACTGTACCACTGAACTGAACTGAATCAACACTGAACTGAACTGAATCAACACTGAACTGAACCGAATCAACACTGAACTGAACTACTGAACTGAATCAACACTGAACTGAATCAACAATAAAATGAAACTGAACTGAATCAACACTGAAATGAATTTCATAGGGCCCAAAAATTTTTATTTTTTATTAAACTTTTAATAAATTGATTTCATAGGGCCCCCGACTGAAACAGGAAACAGGAAACCATGACTTCTCACGTGTTCCTGATCACGGAGGTCTACTTTATACCTGATCACGGAGGTCTACTTTACACCTGATCCACGGAGGTCTACTTTACACCTGATCCACGGAGGTCTACTTTACACCTGATCCACGGAGGTCTACTTTACACCTGATCCCGGAGGTCTACTTTACACCTGATCACGGAGGTCTACTTTACACCTGTTCACGGAGGTCTACTTTACACCTGTTCACGGAGGTCTTCTTTATACCTGATCACGGAGGTCTACTTTACACCTGATCCACGGAGGTCTACTTTACACCTGATCCACGGAGGTCTACTTTACACCTGATCCACGGAGGTCTACTTTACACCTGATCACGGAGGTCTACTTTAGACCTGATCACGGAGGTCTACTTTACACCTGATCCACGGAGGTCTACTTTACACCTGATCACGGAGGTCTACTTTACACCTGATCACGGAGGTCTACTTTACACCTGTTCACGGAGGTCTACTTTACACCTGATCCACGGAGGTCTACTTTACACCTGATCCACGGAGGTCTACTTTACACCTGATCACAGAGGTCTACTTTACACCTGTTCACGGAGGTCTACTTTACACCTGATCCACGGAGGTCTACTTTACACCTGATCCACGGAGGTCTACTTTACACCTGATCCACGGAGGTCTACTTTACACCTGATCCACGGAGGTCTACTTTACACCTGATCCACGGAGGTCTACTTTACACCTGATCCACGGAGGTCTACTTTACACCTGATCCACGGAGGTCTACTTTACACCTGATCCACGGAGGTCTACTTTACAACTGATCCACGGAGGTCTACTTTACACCTGATCCACGGAGGTCTACTTTACACCTGATCCACGGAGGTCTACTTTACACCTGATCCACGGAGGTCTACTTTACACCTGATCCACGGAGGTCTACTTTACAACTGATCCACGGAGGTCTACTTTACATCTGATCCACGGAGGTCTACTTTACACCTGCTCCACGGAGGTCTACTTTACACCTGATCCACGGAGGTCTACTTTATACCATGTAAATTGAAATATACTTTCACTTAGCCTAAAGTTGTATTCATTAAAATTTGTAGGGGTGCCAATAATTTTGGAGAAAACCACATTTCATTAATTCCGCATTAATATTTTGGGTAAATTAACTGAAATTAAAGGTTAGATTTTTCTAAAGATTTTGAATAAGTGGCCAAAACTCATTTTCACAGTCAGTGTTGATCATCATCAGTGACAGATCATCAACTCTCCACGTATGATCAATAGCAACACTTATGATTTGGCAAACACACTAAAAGGCTTTGTATTAGGAGTGTTAAATCTGAAGCAGGAGGTAATGCTGTTCAAAAGGCCGCTGTGTTGAAACACGAAGCTAAGATGATTAATTCTTACTCAAGCTAATGCGGTTTCTCTCCTGTGAGCATCAGATTGGATCAGACTGGGAATGATCACGTTACTCCCTCAAATTTGGCCTGTTTGAACTCCATCGAGTATATAATCATAAACTGGGATGCACCGGATTAATCAGGGCGTTTCACAGCCTTTCTGTCTCCAGGATCAGATAAAACAAGTCGAGTCGATGTTTAAACACATGATCAGCCTTTAGATTGTGTCATATCTGACTAATGAGCCGTTTCCATGCCATTAATCCATTAAAAACTAAGTCAAATCCAAGCCTTAATCAGTCACAGGCTGTCAGTCGAGATCAACATAATACAACCAGTGGCATTACTTAAAAGTTCACTCAAACATTATCATTCTGTTATCATTCACTCACCCTCATACAATAGTGAGAAACAGACTGACATTTAAATCATTATTTGCTAAAAGCTTGATCAGCTCAACATCAACATTGTGACTGAACTGAATCAACGAATTGCGCTGAATCAACACTGAACTGAACTACTGAACTGAATCAACACTGAACTGAATCAATACTGAACTGAACTGAATCAACACTGAACTGAATCAACACTGAACTGAACTGAATCAATACTGAACTGAACTGAATCAACACTGAACTGAATCAACACTGACCTGAACCAACACTGACCTGAATCAACACTGACCTGAATCAACACTGACCTGAATCAACACTGACCTGAATCAACACTGACCTGAACCAACACTGACCTGAACCAACACTGACCTGAATCAACACTGACCTGAATCAACACTGACCTGAATCAACACTGACCTGAACCAACACTGACCTGAACCAACACTGACCTGAACCAACACTGACCTGAACCAACACTGACCTGAACCAACACTGACCTGAATCAACACTGACCTGAATCAACACTGACCTGAATCAACACTGACCTGAATCAACACTGACCTGAACCAACACTGACCTGAATCAACACTGACCTGAATCAACACTGACCTGAATTAAAACTGAACTGAGCTGAATAATGACACTTTTGTCTTTTTTTTTCAGAGCTGCTCTACAGAGCATGTGAATGTGTCTCATATTTGATGAAGTTTGCATCATTGATTCTGTTATTTCCCTATTGATCCCTGTGAAGCTATACATTGTATAAATGAATTATGAAATAACTAGAGAAGTAGTGGCGTTCATTACGTGTGTGTCAGTGTGTTCTTCTAACTCAAACGCCTGATTCAGTTCACACAATGGTGTGTTCTTTGACTTGGAGTGATCATCAGCTTCTCAAGGAACGAACCGATTCAATGATTCGTTCTCAGCAGTCGAAGCTTCACTGTGAGGAAAACTTTACTGAATAGCATCACAAACACAACAGCTGTTCTGGTACTTTAAGGTGCTTTTGAATCTTGACAGCCTCAACATGAGGACGAACAGTGTTATAGGACTCTGGATTGTTCCAGTAGTTCTGTAAGAGAAACAGCCTCTCAGTGTGAACACTACACCATATGAACATGATCCCTCTGAGCCGAAAGTCACGTGAGCGTTCACAGGAGTCAGTCCTGTTCCACAGTCACAATCTCACAAAACACCAGGAAAGGGTTTAGTAACAGAAGAAGCAGCACATTTCTGTGGAAGCTTTTTCCGCCACAGAATAAAAGAAGTCGCAATTGTCTTTAAAAATGTTCTATCTCAGAATTGCATGATATAAAGTCAGCATTGCATGATATAAAGTCCCAATTGTGTGATATAAAGTCAGAATTGTGATATAAAGTCAGAATTGCGTGATATAAAGTCGCAATTGTGTGATATAAAGTCAGAATTGTGTTATAAAGTCAGAATTGTGTGTTATAAAGTCAGAATTGCATGATATAAAGTCAGAATTGTGTTATAAAATCAGAATTGTGTTATAAAGTCAGAATTGCTGGGACCCAGGAATAGACTTTTGTCCACTGTAGTGGACATTATATTTTAGTGTATTTCTCTGACACCATGCATGTCACAATTTTATTCTGGATGTCCTGTAAAGAGCACATTCAGGGCTCTACAGAGATACCAAATGTCTAGAGGTTTCACCATGAAAAACAACTTCTCCTTGGTCTTTAAAAATGTCTAACATTAATTTAGTGATCAAATGTAGCACTCTTATGGAAATATGATAATATATTGTAATTATAATTTAAATCGAACTACTTTTCAAATTGTATTTCATCAACCAACATCTCAGGAAAACGTTATGGGGTTTGGAATCAAAAAATGACTTTCTACAACAGAAAAGGGCATTGATTTCATACATGTCCACTGTAGAGGACATCAGGACTTAAAACATGTTCATCAGGCATTCTGGGAGACACTACAAGTGAATATGTAAATAAATTATACATCAATATTCCAATGAAATATTAGATATTATTATTAAAATGTTGCTAATTATTACTCCAATTCTTACACTTCTTTTTTTTCTTAAATGTTGCTCCATGTGCAAATTAGATACAGTGTATGGATACATTGCATTGAATGGGAATATACATTTATGCCCATTTTACCCACATATTGCATAAAGTAAAATGGTGTATCAATTAATTCTTTCATAACATAGTTGAGAATCATCTTTTTACAAATTTTGGTTTAAAAAAATCCTGAAACCCCAAAATGTATTGGTGATCCCATTGTATCCCAAATAATCCCATTGTTTTTGCCTATACATATAATTTTATGTAATTTAATTGTTTTAACAACTGAGTCCTGGTGTCCACTACAGCGGACATAGTATAACATATGAATAAAATATAATTTTTCAAAAATGTTTTTTTTTTTTTTCATTTGTTTCTTATGCTCTCTAAACAATGTGATGACATGAAAAAAAAAAAACTAAATTAAAAAAAGTTTTTTTCTGGGTTTCAAGAGGATATAGTCAGAATTGTGTTATAAAGTCAGAGTTGCATGATATAAAGTCCCAATTGTGTGTTATAAAGTCAGAATTGTGTTATAAAGTCAGAATTGTGTTATAAAGTCAGAATTGCATGATATAAAGTCCCAATTGTGTGTTATAAAGTCAGAATTGTGTTATAAAGTCAGAATTGTGTTATAAAATCAGAATTGCGTGATATAGACTGGAAGAGTTTGGTTCGTGTTGTTCGTGTCGAGAAGACGCTGTTTTCTGCTGACAAATCCACTTTGATGAGATTGATACGGTAAAATCTACGACATCGTTACTGTTCGGATCACTGTGTGTCAAGAGCTGAGATTCAGATATGATAATGAGCGTTTGCTTTCTGACCAATCACAGCAGAGCAGCTCTCAGAGAGGTGGGGCTTAGAGAGACTGAATCCTTGATGGAAGCGTTTCAGACACTGAGAGAAAGAGCTGATGCTGCAGTGGAGATTATGAGGACATTACAGTGTTTTTGACCTTGGATGAATGTAAACCTGTAGTAGGAGACGCCAAAACAACATTAGGAACCATTAAAATAGCATTATAGGGGCACTTTAAATCAGTTTGAGCAACAGTCCCCCTTAATCTCAGACCCTGCTGTTCTCTAACATGTGAATAACCCCAAACACACACACTCTCTCACACACACACACACACACACACACACACTCTGCATTCCTGCGCTTCATGTGCCGAGCAGCTCCTGGTCTGTAAGATACAGTGAAACAGCTGCACCGCAACCTCTGACCTCTGCTGACCTCATTCCTCATCTGCCTCACACACACACACACACACACACACTGTGTGCGTTTGCTGTTTTGGGATTCTGGGAATTAGGAGGGACTCGGACTTTCTTAAAGTCAACATGAAAGGGAAGTTGTGCTGGTGTTTTCTCCTCTATTGTGTCGTATATAGAGTGAAACGCTTCTGGAACAAGAACACATGTGGGCGGGGCTTGATTGGATGGTTGTGGTTTGCTATTGGCTGATCTCATGTGAGTGACAGGTTGCTCCGCCCACATCATCAGAGAAGAGAAGAGATGCTGCGAGAGCAACTTATTCTGATTCAAGATTCTTAACAAAATAATGATGTGTATATTTATAATGAAAAGCAATATTTCAAAATCAATTTAGATTTCATAGTGACTAAGGCTTTATTGGTCTAACAGCAATAATTTCAACATGACGTCAGTCATATGTGCTCCATAAATACAAATGCCTTTTACATGGTAATTATAGTGCAACTATATTTACAACATATGAAACACCAGCCTAGAAGAAGAATTAACAATGTACTCG
Source organism: Rhinichthys klamathensis goyatoka (assembly GCF_029890125.1). Classification (NCBI taxonomy): domain Eukaryota; kingdom Metazoa; phylum Chordata; class Actinopteri; order Cypriniformes; family Leuciscidae; genus Rhinichthys; species Rhinichthys klamathensis. The sequence goes on along the minus strand of NW_026606771.1, from coordinate 2,793,653 downwards.
TCTCCGTTTCAGTGTCTAACAGCAACAGTCCTCTGCCATCCACACGCTAACTCAACACACACACGTCCATGAGTAACCAGGCAACTTCACAAGGTGAAGTGTTAAAGAAATTAATTAGTAATACACACACACACACACACACTACAAAACATCTGGCACACTTGACTGAATGTGAGTCTCGGGAGGTTTTGAACTAAAGCCTTTGCTGAATTTGACTCGCCTTAAATTTGAAGAGAAATAATAATTTCAGTGTCACGTGTTTTGCTCACTATTCCTGTTTCAACGCATTATTTTTTTTAAATAACAGATTCCGAATGATTTCTGTAGCCATGATTAAATAGCAAGTGTTTGTGTTGATGAATGCATGTGTGCAGATCTAAATAATGATCTTAATAAAAACAACTGCTTCAATATCAAAACACTCCATTAACCACAATATAACTGCAACTACATGTAGGTTATAGTTTATGTTTATTTGTTATAATTTTGATGATTATGGCTTACAGCTTATGAAAACCCCAGAATATTGTGAAAAGTTTTCATAAGCTGTAAGCCATAATCATCAAAATTATAACAAATAAAGGCTTGCCTTGAAATATCTCACTTTGCATGTAATGAGTTTATATAATATATTAGTTTCACCTTTTAAGTTGAATTACTGAAATAAATTAACTTTTGCACCATATTCTCATTTTTCGAGTTTTCGAGGCAACTGTGGATCGACATTCAGTATTATAATATTTTCCTTATATTGTGATCATTACGAGCACAAGTAATCGCTGCCTTACACATTCACTCTTTGCTTAACTGAATATGTGTTGTTAAATAACCACATAAGTTAACATGCTATATTACATCTGTATATCACTGACATATTGATATTCCTTTGACACGCATCTCTGACTGATGACAGAATCCTTCATAAACTATAACAAGCATTTGCTTTGAAATCATATTTATTGTGAAACGCACAATAAATTATTATTATTTTTACTCCTGCAAGCTTTAGTCCACATCGGAAAAAGATCGGTACTTTCCTTTCTGAAATCTATCGAGACAACAGCTTGTGTGCCTCAACAACAATTGTGTGTGTCCCACTTCAGTGACCTTTAACCTTTGACCTCTGGCTCCAAACCCCGGGGTCACCCATGTGTGCTGCTGAAATGAGCCGAGGGCCCCTGATCGGGACGCTTACAACACCACCAGGGAAAATGCTGTTTTTGGCATTAGACTGAAGCTTATGTTTCGACCTTATGTTTCTATTTAAACCCTTTAATAAGGATGCAATGCCTTATTAATGCTCGCATCCATTATTTTGTAAAACATTGTTCTTTCTCAGATAGTTATAAGGCATATATAATCAGACACAATGCAAGGGGACAAAAAGCACTCAGGAACCAATGGGCGACAGCACACAAAGGGCTTAGTCTATTAACACACACACACACACACACGGGCCAAATCAATCAACTCCAACACACTCCAACTCTAGTCAACTCATTTTAGTAAGCTTATTTTTCATTCTTAAATGTTAGTGATGCTTAGAGCATTGCTAAGAAGTTGTGGGTGCCCTGAGTATTATGTTACTAAACAGTTGCTAGGGTGTTGTGGGTGGTTCCCAGAGTGTTATGCAGTTGCTAGGGTGTTTTGAGCAGTGTGTTACAATGAGGTTGCTAGGGTGTTGTGGGTGGTTGCCAGGGCATATCTATGCAGTTGCTAGGGTGTTGTGGGTGATTCTTAGGGCGTTGCTATGCAGTTGCTAGGGTGTTTGGGGTGGTTTCCAGGGTGTTGCCATACAATTGCTAAGGTGTTTTGAGCAGTGTGTTATTATGAGGTTGCTGGGGTGTTGTGGGTGATTATCAGGGCGTTGCTATGTAGTTGCTAGGGTGTTGTGGGTGATTCCCAGGGCATTTCTATGCAGTTGCTAGGGTGTTTAGAGTGGTTCCCAGGGTGTTGCTATGCATTTGCTAAGGTGTTTTGAGCAGTGTGCTACTATGAGGTTGCCAGGGTGTTGCTATGCAGTTGTTAAGATGTTTTGAGAGGATTCTAGTGTGTTTTATTGCAGTTGCTATGGTGTTGTGAGTGGTTGCCAGGGCATTGATATGCAGTTGCTAAAGTGAACAGAGTAGTGCAATTCTATGCAATTGCTAGGGTGATTTGGGTGGTTGCCAGGGCATTTCTATGCACCTGCTGGGGTGTTGTAGGTGGTTACTAGGGCAAAATGCTTTCATTATTTAGAAGCTGAAAACAAAAACAGAATCCAAAACATCCATGTGATTTCAACAGATGACATAATGCAGAAGACTCACTAAAGGAAGGCAGAAACTAGATCCTGACGGCCTCAACAAAAGGACTAGGGTAATTATTGACTCGACTCCTCAGTGTCCTTGTGTTTGGGCATTCCACAGAACAATAACACAGAAATATCAATCCTTCATTAAGAGGAAAGAAAAATGGCCCAGGGACTCAAAGGTCAACTTCCTGTTTGGATCCTGTTTGGACTGCAGGTGCGAGTGTGAACACACACACGTGAACACACACACACACACCCACACGTGACGGACTGACCCACCTCAACGCTCTGACACTACACTGAGACTGTACTGTACTTCTGTTCAAGAGGTGTGTGCGGTTATGATTCTATCACACAATTAAAAGCAAAAAAAAGCTAAGCAGAGAAAAGCCTCACTGCTTGCATTGGGAAAATATGATTTGATATGCCGATGTGACAGATAAAACTATATTTTTATTTACTTAGTAAGATTCAGGACCACTAAAAAACTGAAATCTAAATTCATCAATTTTGAGGTGAATCATTAATTTAAAAAAAAAAAATATTTTTTAAAAAATACTTTTCCATCAAAGTGTTCTATATATCAAGCATAATTATTAAGAATATGATGCATGCATGATGCATGATACATTATACTAATTATTTAATACTTCTTATCATTGACTATGTTTGAAGTTTTCAAAATATTAAGCAGTACAGTTACAGTAAACTACTTTTCTAAAGTCTGAGCGGCTAGTAAGGTTTTTTAATGTTTCTGAAAGAGTCTCTTCTGCTCACCATGATCAAAAATACAGTAAAAACAGTGAAATATTATTCCAGTGTAAATCAGCTGTTTTCTATGTGAATATATAGTAAAGTGTAATTAACTCCTGTGATCAAAGCTGTATTTTCAGCATCATTACTCCAGTCTCCAGTGATCCTTCAGAAATCACTCTATGATGATCTGATGCTCAAGAAACATTTATGATTATTATCAGTGTTCAAAACAGCTTCATATTTCTTCAGGATTATATGATGAATACAAAGTTTACATCAGCATTTATGTTAAAATAGAACTTTTGAATGTCGATAATGTAGTTCTCATATTTTTTTAATAAATTGAGTTGAAATCATTGATTTATGTTTTCATGACTCAACAGAGGTAAAGTTCATCCTGAAACATCTATCATTAGAAATCCATTCTGAATGTGACAAAAAGTAAACATTGATTCTCTTGTCCAGGATGAGGATAAACCAGCTTGCTTTAATCGCTGCTAAAAGCACGATGTGTGTGTGTGTGTGTGTGTGTGTGTGTGTGTGTGTGTGTAATGGCGTTCTGAACACAGTGTAATTGCGCTATTTTGCCTCGGGCGTCTGAGAGCAAGCCGTCACCTGAATCTGCAGATAGAGATACACACCTTCCCTGTGACTGAGCATTTCTACACTGAAGTGAGCGAGTGTTTGCTGGAGCTTGTCAGGGCCAAACGTGCGCGAGCGTGAGCAACGGATCCACGCGTTCCTGCGAGTGAGAACAATCACAAAAGCTTGCAATAAATGCAAACGAGCAGGAGGAGCTGCAGTGAAAACAGGTCAGACACACTGAGGAGACAAAGACACAAAGACATGACATCAGCCCTGCGCTAAACAACACACACACATACACACACAGCGGGGGGAGGGAGAGGAACAACCGCCATCACAACCTTCTTTTGTAACTTTTTTTTTTCAAATGTGACCCTGGACTACAAAACCAGTCACATGGGTAAAAAAATGTTTTAATTGAGATTTATACATGATCTGAAAGCTGAATAAATAAGCTTTCCATTTATGTATGGTTTGTTAGGATAGGGCAACATTTGGTCGAGATACTATTATTTGTAAATCTGGAATCTGAGGGTGCAAAAAAATCGAAACATTGAGAAAATCTCCTTTAAAGTTGTGCATTTATGTTGGCGATTGTGCTGCATTCACTCACAAAAATACATGATTTATATATGTACGGTAGGAAATTTACAAAATATCTTCATTGGAACATGATCTTTGCTTAATATCCTAATGATTTTTGGCATAAAAGAAAAATCAATAATTTTGACCCGTACAGTGTATTGTTGGCTATTGCCACAAATATACCCGTGCGACTCGTGACTGGGTCTGTGATCCAGGGACACATATGTTGAACATTAACAGAAAGGCATTAATAAATGAACGTTTTACAAACAAGACTGAGCTTACATTCAATCATCACAATATGCATACCATTCCCAACAGAATACAAATATACACTGACTGACTGCTTTAGGACTTTATCTCTCTCAATGTCTCCAAATATACTAGAAATTCCTCCATAAAAAAACAATCGTGGAGGAATTTAGAACATTTTTCATTTGTGTATGTAAAATTTCAGCAAAAGCAACACATTATTTATTACATGAGATACCTTTTTATCCTTAATTAACAAACCAAACGTAACAGTTTCCCACGACAGTCTCAGCCTTACTTTGTTGCATCATGTCAGATAGTGTTTACCAAATTGCACTGAAAAAACAAGTGTTCAACCGTTTCTATCTCTAACTTGCATATTTTACATAAATTTGAATCCCCAACATTAAATATAATTCTTAAAAATTCTTTTGCAGGGTATATATGATTCAAAATGTAAGTGCACCTCTTTAGATTTAGGATTAACGGGGAATGAAAGGAAATAAGTCCTAATTTTGCACACTTCCTTCTCATAATACCAGTCCTGGGAAACCTTGTTGTACTAAACAGTCTCTCAAAAATTTGTTAGAACATTTTCTGTCACCAAAGCGTACATTTTCTTTACTAAGTTCTTGTATTTTAGGTATTATGATTGAATCGCGATCCCAAACTCGCGGCTCTGACACCGTGACCCACTTTCCCTTCCCATTCTGGTGGTGAAAATCCAGCTTTCAATGTTGTTTATATGTCTTTTTTAATATGCCTTAAGACATGTGTAAGTTCATAAGTCGACAGCATTGCTGAGTATTTTCTCCTTAAAACTGCAGTGAACCAAAGACAGTCTCAAAAACACGGTTTGAAATCGCTGGTGTTTCTGACGTCACAAACTACCTTGTAACAAATCAGATCAACGTGTGACCGTCAACCAGTGGATCTCTGAGCTGAGTGAGTGAGTGAGTGGAGGCGGGGCTCATTTGCATATTCATAGAACCGCGCATACTAAATGAGGTGAGGGTGTCGAGTTACATTCAAGCTATTTTAAGGCACAAAAAAAAACGTTTAAATATGTAATTTTGGAGATCAAAGATGAGTTTTAAGGGATAAATTATTTACTAAAGGGCGACTTTAAGAGAAAACTCAAGTGAATAAGAGGGTTTTTTTACGTTAAAGTCGCCATGAAATCAAAATGAACATTCTTGTTTTCTAATGTAATATTGTGGTAATAATCCTCTTGCAGCATCTCTTCTCTTCTCTGATGACGAGGGTGGAGCTATAACCTGTCACTCACATGAGATCAGCCAATAGCAAACCACAACCATCCAATCAATTCCACACAGACACAATCAAGCCCCGCCCACATCTGTTCTTGTTCTGGAAGCGTTTCACTCGATATACGACACAGGAGAAAAGAGCATGAAACTCCCTTTCATGCCAACTTTAAAATACTTTCTACTATCTCTGCTTATAGACAATTAGAAGTAAACCATTCATAGGTTGATATATGAATATAAAATAAATATATAGGCTTTTGAACACAGAAACACTGGCTCAACCAATGACCAATATGTTAGTTCAGTTTAGTTAAAGCTGAAGATGTTTAGGTGGGAGTTAAAGCAGTCAATACATTTCATACTTCTAACCAAATCCTGTTGCATCAGTGAACGAACACGACAGCCACACGAACAGACGCTGTAACATGTAGATGTTGTTGCACAATGATTTCCAGCAACACTAAATGCCGACTGAGAAGGATTTGATTCTGCTTAATCTAGGAAGGAATTCCTGAGGGAAACACAGCGTGTTCATGTCAGGCCGGAGGAAGCTTTTTAAAGTCCTATTCTTTCATAACGCTCGTCTCGCGATCATATATCAGTGCATTGAGCTGAGCAACAACAGAACCGAGAGGCATTTAAGAGAGTCGAGGGCTTTATGTGGAGCATTTCTCATGTAAATGATCACGGACTCTCAATGCAGACACTGAATAAAGCCTTATGGAAATCCAGTAGCGTTTCAGAGATTACTTACTGTACGAGGAAAACTTACTGTATAAGGAAAACTTACTCCACGAGGAAAACTTACTTACTGTATGAGGAAAACTAACTTACTGTACGAGGAAAACTTACTGTACGACGAAAACTTACTTACTGTATGAGGAAAACTTACTGTACGAGGAAAACTTACTTACTGTACACGGAAAACTTACTGTACGAGGAAAACTTATTTACTGTATGAGGGAAAACTTACTGTATGAGGAAAACTTACTATACGAGGAAAACTTATTTACTGTATGAGGAAAAATTACTGTACAAGGAAAACTTACTGTACGAGGAAAACGTACTTACTGTATGAGGAAAACTTACTATACGAGGAAAACTTATTTACTGTATGAGGGAAAGCTTACTGTATGAGGAAAAGTTAGGCTACTGTACGAGGAAAAGTTACTGTACGAGGAAAAGTTACTGTATGAGGAAAACTTACTGTACGAGGAAAACTTACTTTGAGGAAAACTTACTTTATGAGGAAAACGTATTTACTGTACAAGGGAAAACTTACTGAATGAGGAAAACTTATTTACTGTATGAGGGAAAACTTACTGTGCGAGGAAAAATTATTGTATGAGGAAAACTTACTGTACGAGGAAAACTTACTGTATGAGGAAAACTTACTGTATGAGGAAAACTTACTGTATGAGGAAAACTTACTGTATGAGGAAAACTTACTGTATGAGGAAAACTTACTGTATGAGGAAAACTTACTGTACGAGGAAAACTTACTGTACGAGGAAAACGCATTTACTGTACGAGAAAAACGTATTTACTGTATGAGGAAAAATTACTGTATGAGGAAAACTTACTGTACGAGGAAAACGTATTTACTGTATGATGAAAAATTACTGTACGAGGAAAACTTATTTACTGTATGAGGAAAACTTATTTACTGTACGAGCAAAACTTATTTACTGTACGAGGAAAACTTATTTACTGTACGAGGAAAACTTACTGTACGAGGAAAACTTATTTACTGTATGAGGGAAAACGTATTTACTGTATGAGGGAAAACTTATTTACTGTATGAGGGAAAACTTATTTACTGTATGTTGGAAAACGTATTTACTGTACGAAGAAAACGTATTTACTGTACGAGGGAAAACTTACTTATTTACTGTATGTTGGAAAACGTATTTACTGTACGAGGAAAACTTACTGTACGAGGAAAACTTACTGTACGAGGAAAACTTACTGTACGAGGGAAAACTTATTTACTGTTAGAGGAAAACTTATTTACTGTACGAGGAAAACTTACTGTACGAGTAAAACTTATTTACTGTATGAGGGAAAACGTATTTACTGTATGAGGGAAAACTTATTTACTGTATGAGGGAAAACTTATTTACTGTATGTTGGAAAACGTATTTACTGTACGAGGAAAACGTATTTACTGTACGAGGGAAAACTTACTTATTAACTGTATGTTGGAAAACGTATTTACTGTACGAGGAAAACGTATTTACTGTACGAGGAAAACTTACTGTACGAGGAAAACTTACTGTACGAGGAAAACTTACTGTACAAAGGAAAACTTACTGTTTGAGGAAAACTTACTGTATGAGGAAAACTTACTGTATAAGGAAAACTTACTGTACTGTACGAGGAAAACTTACTGTACGAGGAAAACTTACTGTACGAGGAAAACTTACTGTACGAGGAAAACTTACTGTGCGAGGAAAACTTATTTACTGTATTTACTGTACAAGGAAAACTTACTGTACGAGGGAAAACATACTGTACAGGAAAACTTACTGTACGAGGGAAAACATACTGTACAAGGAAAACTTACTGTACGAGGAAAACTTACTGTACGAGGAAAACTTACTGTGCGAGGAAAACGTATTTACTGTATTTACTGTACAAGGAAAACTTACTGTACGAGGGAAAACTTACTGTACGAGGGAAACTTACTGTACGAGGGAAACTTACTGTACGAGGAAAACTTACTCCACGAGGAAAACATATTTACTGTATTTACTGTACAAGGAAAACTTACTGTACGAGGGAAAACATACTGTACAAGGAAAACTTACTGTACGAGGAAAACTTACTGTACGAGGAAAACTCACTGTACGAGGAAAACGTATTAACTGTATTTACTGTACAAGGAAAACTTACTGTACTAGGGAAAACTTACTGTACGAGGAGAACTTACTGTACGAGGGAGAACTTACTGTACGAGGGAAACTTACTGTACGAGGGAAACTTACTTACTGTACGAGGAAAACTTGATGAGGGAAAACTTATTTACTGTATGAGGAAAACTTACTGTACGAGGAAAACTTGCTGTACGAGGAAAACAGACATTTCATACATGAAATAGAAACAATGAAATAGTTTTGTCAAAAGACCAAAATAAAACAACTGGTGATTAGGAGTGTAACAATATATCGCAATACAAAAATGCAACAATATGTATCGAGGATAGTGACAATATATATTGTGTGTAGTTCACCCACAATGAAAATTACTGTGTGAGAAAAAAATTCAACTTTTCATAGTTTTAGTGTCAGTACTACATTAAACTACTATATATAATGTTGAATATAATGTATAATAATGCAGTGGGGATATTTGTGAATCCTGATAATGCCAGATGTCTGATGTTTCCAGTAAAAGTGTCCAACATTATTTTAAATATGTCTAGTCAGTGACAGTGAAAGCATATTCGTCTATGATAATTCTGTATTTTCAGCTTCAGAATCATGAATATTGTTATTCTGGTGTCTCTATTGTCCTGTGCTTTGGGTTTCAGCACCAAGTCCAGACCTCTTCATTTACACACACAATCAAACTATTCCGATCAATCTCTGAAATGGACTCACGTTTCTCGTCGTCTTGATGCACTAAAGATGCTGCTCTCGACAAGACATCCAGAGGCGTTTCCATCCTGGCCCAGACCCTGCGCAGGAAAAGCAGAGCGTTAAAGCCATACTTCACCCAAAAATGAACATTATCTCAAGATTTACTCTCCCTCAAGCCATACTAGGTGTTTATGACATTCATCTTTCAGCCGAACACAATCAGAATTATATTGAAAAATGTCCTGGCTGAGCCTGAGATTTTGAAGCGCATCCATCATAACAATAATCCATACGGATACAGGGGTTAATAAAGGCCTTCTGACGCCAAGAAAAATATCCATATTTATCACTTTATAAACTATAATCACTGGCTTCCAGTAACGGCCATGACCTCTGACCCGACGCATGACGTATTGGCGAACATGGAAGCGCAGAGAATTGAGCAAAACAAAACACCGGTCACGAATTAGACTTCTAAAAGGAGCATTATTAAAGAGAAATGTGGGAGGAGCTTGAGTTTGTTGTTTGAACCGCGAGAGGCGTCGACTCTCAGCTGAGCTTACTACTCCTACATCATACGTCATGCGTGGGGTCAGAGGTCATGCGTGGGGTCAGAGGTCACTCTTCCACCAGAGCTCAACTCGTGTATGGCCGTTAACGCAAGCCAGTGATTATTATAGTTTATAAAGATGTAGGCCTATATTTTTCTTGGCTTCAGAAGGCCTTTATTACCCCTGTTATGATGGATCCGCTTCAAAATCTCAGGCTCCATTCAATCCCATTATAAAGCTTGGAAGAGCCAGGATATTATTTAATAAACTCTGATTGAGTTCGGCTGAAAAAAGATAGTCATAAATAAACATATAGGATGGCTTGAGGGTGAGTAAAATAAGGGATAATTTTCATTTTTGGATGAAGTAACCTTGTAAAGTCAGCAACACGTGAATGTAACATTATTTTCATGACGTCGCATCCAGAAGTAAACTATATCAGTAAATACTGGGAAGGTCTTTACACAATCCACATGTTTTCTCGTGCCAGAATAAACAGCGCAAACATGAATGAGAACTGAAAAACACTGCTTGCTCTTCCCACACTGAACATTCCCAGAGCGCATTCCACACACACAGCTGAGCGCCTTCCTACAGGAGATCCCAACTTTACAATGGGAATTATAACTTCGGGAATGCGCTTTGTGGACGCGCAGAACGAGAACGCGCCGCTAGCGCTCAACCGCACGCGCGCGTTTCCTTAATAATGTTTGCGGTGCGTTTGCATTTTAGTCGCGCGCTTTTAAGTTAGTCATTAATGTTTTACTATCAATTGCTCACACGTTACTTATTAATGTGTCGCATGAAACTGCGTGACCTCGCATGTTCTGGAACTCTCGGGTTGTGTTACAGTGTAACGTGTTGTTGTCTTCGACTCTTTCCGTACAAGTGCTGCTTTATTTGCGATTCCTGCTCCTGTAATGATCCTAAACTCCGTGTATAACCACTCTTTCTTACATGTTTAAGAACAAACTACGTACCACTTTGAAAAGCCACTTTGAAATCTCCACAATCACAAAGTCGATGAGAGATCCCGAGCAAAATAGTGGGGCTAAATCCAGTGGGAAAGATCCAGGGTTTGATGCGGTAATCCAGGAGTGTGTGTGTGAGAGAGAGAGAGTGTGTGTGTGTGAAGCAGAGCTGTGAGGAAGAATGCTTGGAATGATGGAATTCTCTTCCTAGCAGGTGATGAGAGCCGAGCATTCTCATTGGTCGAGGTCAAGGGATGAGATCAGCATACATTATGCTAATGAGGGAGTGACGTCATCGTGTCCTTGCAACAGGTACAACGTGAAGGGGAAGTCCGCAAATACACAAACACACACTTTACAAGAATATTTTTAGAAAGGTTTATTGACATTTTCTTAGGAATATAAGACTATGAATGGATCCAGTCATTAGTTTCATGCTTAGACAGTAATATTTCCACAGTTGATATTTATTTACAATGTTTGACACGGTTATGAGTTATTGTGAAATGCGTTTGGAAATAATTGTCAGTCACGAGGGTTTTCTACGCCAGCCTCTCCACATTTTCTGCAGCTTTCTTGCGCTGTATGACACCGTTTTGAAGAGACCTGTAAAACAAGTTTCAACATCAGTGTGTCACTAATAAATGTGTAATCAATATATGAAAACGCCAAAATATTTCAGAAACACCAAAACTTATTCTTGAGTGAATCATCAAAGCATGGAGGATTTCAGCTCTATTTACTGTTACAAAAAAAAGTTTACAGTATGAGCAAATTAAAAACATTTATAAATGTCTAATAAATATCTGGTATTGTAAAAAAAAGAAAAAAAAAGAAATAAACATCCTTCTATTATGCTTTGAGGACATGATTATATCATACTTTTGATCAAGGATAGAGAAAATCAACAAAAAAAATTCAACACACAAGTGATCATCAATGTTTCGTCCCACATCTGAAGAATAAAGGATCAGATGACCTCTGAACCCTGAACTCTCACCCGCGGTGGCGATTCCTTTGGCACTCTGAGTTAGACTGGAAGTTTTCACTATCGATGAGATTCCTGTGAAAACAGTGTAATTATAATTTGGCAATTACAAGAAGTATATCAAGCAGGGATGCACAATATATCGGCCACCATATCGGTATCGTTATCGGCCCGACGAGAAAATGTGGCTGACATATTAAAGCTGATAAATAATGTATTATTTCCTTCAGCTGAGACGCTTCAGATGCACACCGTTCAACATGATGGTTTTGAATTGCTTGAAATATGATTAGAATCACTTCAAAAAAATTAAAATACAGTAAAGTGCAACACAAGTCTGTCATATCGGCTACATATTATAATTAGAACATTATAGTTGTGTGTTTGGGACATGGATTTTAATAAAATAAAATAAAAGGATTTATATTTATCTGCCAATATATCGGTTATCGGCTTTCAAATATAAAGAATTATCGATATCGGCCAAAATGTTCATATCGGTGCATCCCAAATAACAAATAATCTGCATGCAGACCTGCTGTCATTTTTAAAAGTTATTAGTGAATAAATATATTCAACCTAAGTATTATATAACTGAAAAGTGAAATAACTTCAAATGAAATGTATGGTGAATTAAAACAACTTTTGCTTTATGTTGTGAGATATTGTCATGTTTCAGTATTCCTTACTAAATTATGCAATTCATTCTAAACATTGACAGATGATTTTATTTACAGAAGTGGTAATTTCACCAAAATCAAGGTCAAGATCAATAATGCTTCTCACAGTGATTGACAGATGATAGTAATATTCTGGCGAAATGCATTTCAGCAACTCTTAATACTGGAGAGTCAGGAGTTAAGCGTAGGGCAGAGATACAGCCAGGTGTTTGTGCGAAACGCTGACGGTTATTATGACAATGAGACATGAGGGTGAGGCCGTGGAGAAACTCAACACCGACTAAACCCAGCCGGCCAGTTTGGCGAGTCTCTAAAACCACTGCTTGCTTGCCCTTTCATTCATCTCGGGTGAAATGGTTTATTTCGCGCTGTTTATCCAAGTAAATCCAGCTCTGCAGTTCTTCATGCGTTTATTAGACGGCGTCAGTGTTTAGTCCCGGATATACTCACGGAAAACTTCTTTACGTTCTTCGTCCGAGGGTAAAAACAAGTTGGAAACACCTTTGCAGTGATATACTGTTAGTACATGCGCTTAGATGAATGTGTGCTGCATTTTCTTCTCAATAACAACATAAACACCATGAAAATGAGAAAACAGTACAGATGCACCGACATGGAAATTTTGGTTGATACCGATAACCGATAATTGACAGACTTGATAATCATAATAAATGTTTCTTGAGCATCAGATCATCATATTAGAGTGATTTCTGAAGGATCATGTGACACTGAAGACTGGAGTAATGATGCTGAAAATTCAGCTTTGATCACAGGAATAAATTACACTTTGACTTTACTATATGTTCACATAGAAAACAGCTGATTTACACTGGAATAATATTTCATAATATTACTGTTTTTTATTGTCAAATAAACACAGCCTTGGAGAGCAGAAGAGACTCTTTAAAAAATATTTAAAATCTTGCCGATCCCAAACGTTTGACTGGTATTGTATATATACACATTTTTTTTTAAAGAGTCTCTTTTATATACACACACACACACACACACACACACACACACACACACACACACACACACACACACACACACACACACACACACACACACACACACACACACACACACATCAGGGCCTTTGGAACATGTGCAGTGGCTTTAACACTGATATTCACATCTGGTTGTTGTAACATACACACACACACACACATCAGGATCTGGTTGTTGTAACGTATATACACACACACACACACACAAACATCCGGATCTGGTTGTTGTAACATACACACACACACACACACATCAGGATCTGGTTGTTGTAACGTATACACACACACACACACACAAACATCCGGATCTGGTTGTTGTAATGTATACACACACACACACACATTAGGATCTGGTTGTTGTAACGTATACACACACACACACACACCAGGATCTGGTTGTTGTAACGTATACACACACACACACGCATTAGGATCTGGTTGTTGTAACGTATACACACACACATCAGGATCTGTTTGTTGTAACGTATATACACACACACATCAGGATCTGGTTGTTGTAACGTATACACACACACACACACACATCAGGATCTGGTTGTTGTAACGTATACACACACACACCGGGATCTGGTTGTTGTAACGTACACACACACACACACACATTAGGATCTGGTTGTTGTAACGTATACACACACACACACACCGGGATCTGGTTGTTGTAACGTATACACTCACACACACACATTAGGATCTGGTTGTTGTAACGTATACACACACACACACACACACACACACACACACCAGGATCTGGTTGTTGTAACGTATACACACACACACATTAGGATCTGGTTGTTGTAACGTATACACACACACACACACACATCAGGATCTGGTTGTTGTAACGTATACACACACACACACACATTAGGATCTGGTTGTTGTAACGTATACACACACACACACACACAGGGATCTGGTTGTTGTAACGTATACACACACACACACACATTAGGATCTGGTTGTTGTAACGTATACACACACACACACCAGGATCTGGTTGTTGTAACGTATACACACACACACACACACATCAGGATCTGGTTGTTGTAACGTATACACACACACACACACACACCGGGATCTGGTTGTTGTAACGTATACACACACACACACACATTAGGATCTGGTTGTTGTAACGTATACACACACACACACCAGGATCTGGTTGTTGTAACGTATACACACACACACACACATTAGGATCTGGTTGTTGTAACGTATACACACACACATCAGGATCTGTTTGTTGTAACGTATATACACACACACACATCAGGATCTGGTTGTTGTAACGTATACACACACACACATCAGGATCTGGTTGTTGTAACGTATACACACACACACACACACCGGGATCTGGTTGTTGTAACGTATACACACACACACACACACACATTAGGATCTGGTTGTTGTAACGTATACACACACACACCGGGATCTGGTTGTTGTAACGTATACACACACACACACACACATTAGGATCTGGTTGTTGTAACGTATACACACACACACACACACCAGGATCTGGTTGTTGTAACGTATACACACACACACACATTAGGATCTGGTTGTTGTAACGTATACACACACACACACACACACACACATCAGGATCTGGTTGTTGTAACGTATACACACACACACACACATCAGGATCTGGTTGTTGTAACGTATACACACACACACACACATTAGGATCTGGTTGTTGTAACGTATACACACACACACACACACACATCAGGATCTGGTTGTTGTAACGTGTATACACACACACACACACACACACGGTTGTTGTAGCGTCACCTTGCTGTACGACGGATCCGCAGTCCGGGTCCTGTGCCACTTGCAGCAGGATCTCCTCCACGTCCCGGTTCTTCCCGGGCCGGTCCACCAGCGCCGTGATGTTCTGCTGGAGCGCGCGCGGGAGAGCCATGAGCTGCGTGAACTGGCCCTCGGGGCTCTTGTCCACCTGACGCACGGACATCGTGGAGGTTAGCATCATGAAGATCATTAAATCATGAAGATTTCGTGACACCAAAGCTGCCAAGTAGTTCTTACATACTATGTATTTTTTCACATATTGAGTATTGTTTTACAAATTGGTCATTAACTAGCATATCTTAATTGATAAAAAGGCATTGGCATTTCACCATTGCGATATTTTAGAGAGACAATTTTTATGCTTTGACAATTTCAAACGTTTCAAGTATGCTTGTTTGGTGTATAATTAAGTGTTACACAATTGTTTTTGCTATGTTGATTGTTTAATTGTCTTTTGTTTGCACCACCACACGGACCTCCAAACAACATTATGTACTGTATAGGGTTTCAGATTTATATGTAATAAAAATTCTTAAATTATTTTTGAGCTCATCGTCTTCCTAATTTGTTTTTTCACCAGTAATGCTGATGTTATGAGCGCACAGGTGTGTGTTTATAGAGTGTTTTACAACAGCTTCAAATGCAGCTCAGCCTCACATAATCTACAACCACAACTGTCCATTTTAAAACATCATGATTTCATCATGATTTTTACCCCAAAATTGTAAAAAAAAAAAAAAATTTGCAATAAGAAAATAAAGCAGAGATTTTTGGCATACTGACATTTTTATGAAAATAACACGAACAAGCCCTTTAGTGTCAACTACATAATTGAGTGACTTTCGAAATATTAATGCTAATACTCGCAGTTTTCAGCGCTACACACACATCGAAAGCGTGCGCACAGGAAAGGTGATTTTGATGTGATTTTAAACCATTCAGCGCTGCAGGCGTGTGTACTATTGGACAACTCTTAAAGTGACAGTACTAATATTCCTGCCGTCTCGTTTATAACACTAATCAAACTACAGAAGACAAAGAGATTATTCACTCGTTCTTGACTGAATAACTTTTGTAAGTATATTTGTAATTGATATTTTATTTATAAAATGCAGTGTTATTTTACATTTGATTACAGTTTCTGTACCTGAACACCTGCTAAAAATCTTAAAACACTGTTTATTTCAATCATATCTTTGTTCAGGTGTATCTATTTGCTGCCATTGCTTATTTGTTCTTTTTTAATTACTGAGCGTTTACTTGTCTTTAATACACTCACCTAAAGGATTATTAGAAACACCATACTAATGCTGTGTTTCACCCCCTTTCGCCTTCAGAACTGCCTTAATTCTACGTGGCATTGATTCAACAAGGTGCTGAAAGCATTCTTTAGAAATGTTGGCCCATATTGATAGGATAGCATCTTGCAGTTTATGGAGATTTGTGGGATGCATATCCAGGGCACGAAGCTCCCGTTCCACCACATCCCAAAGATACTATATTGGGTTGAGATCTGGTGACTGTGGGGGCCATTTTAGTACAGTGAACTCATTGTCATATTCAAGAAACCAATTTGAAATGATTCGAGCTTTGTGACATGGTGCATTATCCTGCTGGAAGTAGCCATCAGAGGATGGGTACATGGTGGCCATAAAGGGATGGACATGGTCAGAAACAATGCTCAGGTAGGCCATGGCATTTAAACGATGCCCAATTGGCACTAAGGGGCCTAAAGTGTGCCAAGAAAACATCCCCCACACCATTACACCACCACCACCAGCCTGCACAGTGGTAACAAGGCATGATGGATCCATGTTCTCATTCTGTTTACGCCAAATTCTGACTCTACCATCTGAATGTCTTAACAGTAATCGAGACTCATCAGACCAGGCAACATTTTTCCAGTCTTTAACTGTCCAGTTTTGGTGAGCTCTTGCAAATTGTAGCCTCTTTTTCCTATTTGTAGTGGAGATGAGTGGTACCCGGTGGGGTCTTCTGCTGTTGTAGCCCATCCGCCTCAAGGTTGTGCGTGTTGTGGCTTCACAAATGCTTTGCTGCATACCTCGGTTGTAACGAGTGGTTATTTCAGTCAAAGTTGCTCTTCTATCAGCTTGAATCAGTCGGCCCATTCTCCTCTGACCTCTAGCATCAACAAGGCATTTTCGCCCACAGGACTGCCGCATACTGGATGTTTTCCCCTTTTCACACCATTCTTTGTAAACCCTAGAAATGGTTGTGCGTGAAAATCCCAGTAACTGAGCAGATTGTGAAATACTCAGACCGGCCCGTCTGGCACCAACAACCATGCCAAGCTCAAAATTGCTTAAATCCCCTTTCTTCCCAATTCTGACATTCAGTTTGGAGTTCAGGAGATTGTCTTGACCAGGACCACACCCCTAAATGCATTGAAGCAACTGCCATGTGATTGGTTGATTAGATAATTGCATTAATGAGAAATTGAACAGGTGTTCCTAATAATCCTTTAGGTGAGTGTAATGCTTGAAATGTATATTAGCTTGGCTAGTTGTTTTTCTATGGTGTGAGTGTTATAGCCTGTAGTTTTTTTGTTCAGCTACAATTAAATGTTTTGCAATAAGACTAGATGTGAATGATATCTACGTTTTTTTAGTTTTTTTACCTTATTGGAATCGAAATTAGGAATCGATAAGCAGACTCGAAATTGGAATCGTAATCGCTAAAATTAAAAAAATACCCAACCCTAATTTCAAACAATCTCTAAGCTCTCCAGTAGCTCACTATAAAAAGCGAAAAATTATGAATTTATAGGGCAGGACAGGGAGTTTGTTGAGGTCAATTTGGAGAGAAAGACACACGCCTGCGCACATATATATTCAAATGCGAATACCTATAGACTAAACACGTAATACGCATGTGCACGCCGTCAGCGTTTACACAGATTCGCGTTTTTGAAGTTTGTGCGGAGATGATAACTTTTTTTTGTTTCACAATTTTTCACCGCTTGCACCTTGGAACCTGTTTCAAGTTTGGGTTCTCGAGCACCAGACACTGTTGTCGTGCAAGTGAGCGGCCGGAGCGCATTAAGGGTTTTCTGTTAGAACGGTGTCGTGTTAGCGGCCCCTAAGCTAATAACTAATGATCGTTGCGATGGAAGTGAATCAACCAAAACTAACTTTAGCTGGACAATAACTTTATTCTAGAGCTGCTGTAAAGTCAAAACAATCTCTGTTACTTTAATATCCTATTATCACTGTAAAGCTGCTTTGAAACAATCTATATTGTTAAAAGCGCTGTATAAATGAAGACTTGCCCTGACTTGACCTGACCTGACTTGACCTGATCTGACTTTACTTAACCTGACCTGATTTGACCTGACCTGACTTAACCTGACCTGACCTGACTTGACTTAACCTGACCTGACTTGACTTAACCTGACTTGACCTGACCTGACTTAACCTGACTTGACTTGACCTGACCTAACCTGACTTAACCTGACCTGACCTGATCTGACTTGACTTAACCTGACCTGACTTGACTTAACCTGACTTGACTTGACCTGACCTGACTTAACCTGACCTGACCTGACCTGATCTGACTTGACTTGACTTGACCTGACCTGACTTGACTTGACTTAACCTGACCTGAACTGACCTGACCTGACTTGACCTGATCTGACCTGATCTGACTTGACTTAACCTGACTTGACCTGACCTGACTTGACTTGACCTGACCTGACTTAACCTGACCTGACTTGACTTAACCTGACCTGACTTAACCTGACTTGACCTGACCTGACTTGACCTGATCTGACCTGACTTGACCTGACTTGACTTGACTTGACTTGACTTAACCTGACCTGACCTGACCTGAACTGACTTGATCTGACCTGACTTGACTCAACCTGACCTGACTTGACCTGACTTGAGCTGACTTGACCTGACCTGACTTGAGCTGACTTGACTTAACCTGACCTGACCTGACTTGACTTGACCCAGGGATGAGCAAGTGAATCTGCCTGATATCAGAGGAATAATCCCCAGGGATTGTAAACAGAGGAGTGTCTCTCACCTCGAGCCGGCCCTGCTGAGGCTTGTACACCACCTGAGGACACTCCTGAAGGATCTTGCTGTATAACCTGCGGAAATCATGCATGTTGTCTTTCACGATGTTGGAGACCTTGGCTTTATCCTCACCTATCACCATCCTGAAATCCCCTACAGCCACACAGAAGAGAAGCAATAAAATACATACTTATAGATATCAACATACTTCCACATTTGATTACATTAAGAATTGCAAAAGATTTTTTGTATTACAAGTTTCCTGAAAAGCTATGTTAAAAAATATGCAAATTAGGTATTGTTTAATTAAATATGCATTGATTTGCATCCATTTTCAAAACAGAAATTTGAGCATTGGATAAAGCCAGGTTAAAAATACTTGTTTTATTTTAATGACATATTAATCATCTGGTATTGGTCGTGTTTTTGTTGTTGTTGTTGTTGTTTATCAATTAAATGAATGTATTATATTTTAGTTCTACAAAGTTTCTTTGTTTACTTAATATTTTGCATTTTTAGGGGATTTTATGGTAGTAAATTATATTTATAATCCATTTATTTAGTTTTTGAGCATAGACTTAAACGGTCATAAATCTTGAATCCTTTGTAGTTTCAAACTTCTTCTTTTAAAGTTCAAAGTTCTTCTTTTTAAAGACGACACTTGGAAGATTATTGCTGAAGTGAAGAAAAGTTTAACCCTCAGGTGCAGTTCAGTCATTTTTTACCAAAAAATCATGGACATGATTCGAAAAGTTTAACGTGTGACGTGGTTAGACTGGTTTATTTCTTTTTTTACAACTTAATTTAGTAGCCAAATTGGCCGGTGTGTGAAAAAGTTCATTCCAAACCCTGATTAGAACTACAGCATAAATATAATTTAGTACCATAAAATTCCCTAAAATACAAAATATTAAACAAATAAAACACTCAAACTAAATTATAGTAGTCATTTCGTTGAAATAAAAAATAATGGTCATTTTTGACTGACACACGAGCAGTAACAGAGGGTTAAAAAAAAGTGAACTTATATTTTTTTTTAGAATTTTATGTTTATTGTTATAAAAAAATTCACAAAAATACTTTAAACAATTTTTATATGAAATATATATTTTCCAAAACACCTTTTATTCTAAAACTGTGAGAAAATCAAAGCCATAAATCTAAACAGTGTTCAAAATTTGAGCATTCAGTGTAATATTATGAAGCTGCAGACTCCCTGCATCTACAGTCCCCAACCGAGAGTCCCGCATTCTCAGACCCCTCGTTTTTCGAACACAGCGCCTCCTGCTGTTCGAAATATCGTATAACACCCGCACACAGAGTACAGCGCACGCTTATCCAAATGCAATTAAAAACAATAAGATGCAATATTACGGTCTCCAAATAAATGATCCAATAAATATTTGCGTTCCCTGCTTAATGCATGTGCCAAAAAAAACTCATTGCGATGGAAGGGATACAATTACAGATTGAACTATCTTCTGAAATATAGTATGTGATATTATATTGCTACAATGTTTTTTTATATTTTTTTATTCAAATTCCAATTTTTCTTTCAGTTCAACCTATAATGGTCTAATTAACATTACAAAATCTGTTTTTTGATATTTTGAATGCGAAGCAAAACAAATCAGAATAGACAAAACACCAATAATAAACAATTCTGTACTTTATTTAATGATCACCTAAACATAATCTTGCTGTAAAGAAAAAAGGAAGAAAAAACTGTGTTCGTGACTTTACTTTTCGTCTTCAATTGCATTAAAAAAACTAATTTATAAGTCGCTTTGCATAATCATAAAATGATATGTTGCTGGGTTCGGCAGGGGCGACTCCATCGATGTATGGTGTACCCTGGAATAGCCTACAACAGTATAGGCCCGATAGCACATGTCTTATGATGTTTCAAAAAGAAAGAACAAAAAAGAAAAAAGATGTTTGCAAATGTTACCTTCATGTTGCACTGCTCTGTTGAAGTGTCCCTTGAGATGTTTTTGAACTTTGGACAACTTTGTGGGTTTGAAATATATGGGGGCCGGGGCACAAAATGGGCAGTGGAAATCACTGCAGCATTTATGACATATCTACAAAAAGTCCAAGGTTAAAGGCTAACGTTAGCTATCAAAATATTTTCTCGGGGGAAGAGGGCGAAAAAACATACATTAACGGCTCAAATCTTGTTACAAACTATCTTTACAAATATTAAATGGACTATTCATATGTTGTATCGATGAGCTAAATTAGTTTTATTAAAAAATAAATCAAACGAGTAGGCTACTACGATTCGCTAAATAAAATTGAAGATAGCCTACTTACGTTTTGGCTTAAGTTCTTCACATGTTCTTCACATGTTTATCCGATACAATTTGATAGGAGGCGCTGTCTCGAAAAACGAGGGGTCTGAGAATGCGGGACTCTGGGTGCAGGGGGACTGTTAGTCTCAGCCTCAGACGTCACGCCCACGGAACGTTGGCTAAACGTCTGATGCATATGGTACACTTAACTGGAAACACTTCAGGAATGTCGAAGTCGTCATCTGATTGGTTGAATTTTATCGGATTTCCGGGGGCGCGAGTGTCGCATTTATTTTCGGTCCGCCGGGAAACAAAGCGCAGACGTGTGATTGCGGAAGAAAAACTGTTGTGTTTACATGAGTGACAATGAGCATTTATCAAGATCAGCTAAACGTAGGATTCTCAAAAGTATGCGAGGTTCACGGCATAGACTCTTGAAGTTTTCTTCTCCTTCTTTGATTTTCTATGCTGACTGACTTGTTGCACGCTGGTCTGTTGTTGTGGGGACATTTCCACGCCCCGAAACGTGACGCTGAATGAAACGATCTGTAATTGGTTGTTTTACATGTCGGTCAAACGGCCTTATGGGCGGGCCTTGGCCAAAGAAAGCTGCTATGAATTCCAGACCTTCAGCCGTCAGTCTGAAGGTCTGGCTACGCGAGACTAGGGGACTGTAGATGCAGGTCTCCGAGTCTGCAGCTTCATACTACTCATTCAGTGAGATGTTGTCCGGCTGCAGTGCCAAACGCTTCCACTAGAGGAAACTCGTCTCACTCATATCCAATGCGCTCATTTCTGACCGGAAACAATACAAGAGTGACTGTTTTTTTTTCCAGGACCATTTAACCTTTTCAAATCATGTCCATGTTTTTTTTGTGTGTGTTTGTGTGTTCACACAGCAAGTGCCAAAACCTTTACCAAGTTTCGTACCACTACGACGAAGTAAAAAATTCTTTAAAAAAAACAAACAAACAAAAAACCTAAAATGACCACAGAGCACCAGAGAGTTAAAGGTTTTTCAAAGAGTTTTCTTTTCATCCCTCCAAAAATCAAGTGAAAGAAAATAAACAAATGGATATACATGACCAGCTCATCAGAATATAGAGGAGTCTGGTGTGTGTGTGTGTGTGTGTGTGTGTGTGTGTGTGTGTGTGTGTCTGTGTGTCTGTGTGTGTGTGTGTGTGTGTGTGTGTGTGTGTGTGTGTGTGTGTGTGTGTGTGTGTGTGTGTGTGTGTGTGAAGCTGCTGAAGTGGAGATTTCTGACTGAACGGCCTCAAAAAACAAATACAGATTAGAGTAAAACTGTAAAATGCATGTGAGAAACACTCGCCAGAGTAGGACAGTCCTGCGATCTGGAGGAACAGGTCTTCTTCTGAGAAGCTCTCGGGCAGCATGAGGAACGAGGCGGTCACGGCACTCTTCAAGTTCCCCACGAGAGCGGAGCGCAGTTTCCTACTCTCATTCTGCAGCAGAACTCGAACCTGTGGAGGAACACACCACCAACTCACTCACACACACTTGAGGAGAACAGTATCTGCCCTTACAGAAAAAACACATGAATTTCACATGTTATCACATGTTTTCCACATGTGCCCACATGTGACCACATGTGACCACATATGCCCACATGTGACCACATATGAACAACATGTCATCACATGTGAACAATGTTTCACCACATGTGAACAACATGTCACCACATGCAGTAATGTTCGACCACATGTGAACAACATGTCACCACATGCAGTAATGTTCGACCACATGTGAACAACATGTCACCACATGTGAACTTAATGGAACACGTGGCACATGTGGAAAACATGTTATAGGTAATAATGTGGAGCTCATGTGAAATATATTTGCACGTTGTAATAGGTTTTAACATGTGAATTATGTTACCACGTCACAAATACTGTACATTTTTAGCTTCAATAGCCTTTTTCACACAAAATGCATAGAACATAAAGCTTATAATGCATGTGTATATACTAACACTTATATACACGTATAGTTTTTAATGAGTTTTTGCAATACTTTTATTTCAACACTGTTTACCATTTCTAAAGCTATATTGTAAATATATTTTACATAATCAACAGTATATTATATTTGATATAATCAATAGGCTACTGCAAGCACGTTTTCAAATAAAATAAAGTGGATATTAAACTTTTCATTTTAAGTGCTGCATGATTTTGACGTGGTTTAATCAATGCCGTGCGCGTGAACTTTCGAGTATTTCAAACACTGGAGCGGCCGGCGCGCAGAGTTGCCATGGAAACGGCGCGGGACCACTGCTACTGGTAAGCAACAAAACTCCCTCTCTCGATGTTGTTTAAACTTTTCACGGCTTTTTCCAGGTGAGATTAGTCTCTAAAATCACACGAATAATACTCACAACTGTTTTTGACATTTCTCTTACTTGTAATTGACACGATTCTGTTAAAAATTTACATGGTGTAGTGTCTTCGGAAAAAGTCCGTTAGGATCTCAACCGTTTTCTGAAGAGGTAGCAGCTAGCTAGGCTAACGTAATGTTAACTCGGTTGAACTTTTATTTATTAAAGTTTGGGCTTTTAATCACCTCTTATGTGTAGATGAGAGGTTTTGTAAAGGTTTTACTTGGAAGTGAGCTAATTTATTTAACACAAACGTAAACATAACGTATCGGTGATGTTACTTTCAGGAGCAAGAAAATTGGCTGAAACTAACGTTAGCTCAATGGTAACGTTAAACACATTTTGATTAAAAAATGTTCTGTGATTTCAGTAGTAACAAAATAACCCATAACAGAGAGAAAGCTCCACGACTTCAACATTTCTGGAGAAAGCTGCTGCCGGAGAAGTAACGTTAGGACACAGGTGAGCCGAGGAAGCTCATTAAATAACCTCATTTTATTTCTCAATTTGTTTTTTTAAATTGTTTATTTTAAGAAGGTTTTGACATCCAAACGAAGTTACACCGTATGAGCAAAATTAAATGAATAAGTAAACCCAAAAACAAATTCTGTTATCCTAGTTAAGAAATTATATTCTGTATATTCTTTAAATTCTTTCTCTTTTCTGCATTTCACCTCTGCTGTAGCTTCTTTCCTTTCAATAAACCTGGCATTGCATTGTTGGCTCAGTGACAAATGGCTTGTTGTGTTCTTAGATCCTTCAGTGCTGATGCCCTTCAACGGAGCGGAGTGGAGCTGATCTTCATCTCTAAAGCACTATTGATGAACCATATGATTAGTAAGTAAAACGCCAAACATACACTAATGTCAAACATACACTAATTGTCTTGGTACAAATGTTTATGTCTCTTTCTCTTATGTTCACCAAAAAACATTAAAAACAATAATATTGTGAAATAATATAAATAAATAAAAACTGTTTTCTATGTGAATATATTGTAAAATGCAATTACTTCCTATGATCAAAGCTGAATTTTCAGCATCACAGCTTCACATCATCCTTCATAAATTATTCTAATATGACGATTTGATGCTCAAAAAAACATTTATGATTATTATCAGTGTTGAAAACAGTTGTGCTGCTTCATATTTTTGTGTTTTTCAGGATTATTTGATGAATAGAAAGGTTAAAATAACAGCATTTATTTGAAACAGAAATCCTTACTCTCTCTTTTGATCAATTTAATGCATCCTTGCTGAGTAAAAATATGAATTTCTTCTTTTTTTTCTGTTCATTTTTAAATCTATCATTGACCCCAAATGTTTGAACATTAGTGTAAACTACCCTTCATATGTTTGTGGTCTATTTAACAATGAATCCTGGAGGGGAAAAAATGGTTTAAACTGTTACAATGGTTTACACAAACACATTAATCAGCACAACTGTTTTCAACATTGATAATAATCAGAAATGTTTTGGATGTTTACATGGTAAGAATGTATAGAATTCAAATATAAAAAACACTGACTCGTTAGGTCATGTTTACTCATTAAAGTCAGATGATTTCCTATTAATTCAATAGAATATGGTGACTTCAATTTACATGACGTCATGAGCAATCAAGTCATTTATATAGATCAGTGAGTAGTGCCCAGCATATCCAAGTCCACTAAAGGAGATTTCTCGCATTTTACCCCTAAACTCTGGAATATGAAGGTAAAAGAGTATCAAGACTCGAGCATGAACAATAAATACTTGTATGCTAAAATTTACACTCACAGCTCCAAAGTGAAAACCTCACCTAATATGCAATAACGTTGAAAAGATCACGGTTTCTGTCCTGACGAAAATGTTCTATTTTTTATTTTATTTTTTGCTTTGCAGAACAAGTCTGTGACTGACTTAATGAACCCAGTTGCTTTGGATCATGCTCAAAGATGTAAGGGCTACAAAAAGTTAACCAGAACTCTTATGGACTCCATCTTCTCTTTCGAAGAGATGGCAGCATGAACGGAAAAAAAGGGGTTGTTGGTGAAAAAAGAGCCTTGACCTACAAAAGGTGCAGCTAATAATTGGTAAGCATGTCTGAATATCTTTTATCAATAGTTATTATATATGACAAGCGCTGAGCGCGTCCGTCAGCGCCAGCCATAGCGCGGAAAGCACAGTTTGAATCTGACAGTTATGTCACTTCATGTCAAACTTGTTTTCAAATTTTAATGTAATCAATCTCATTTCTTACAGACCATGTCAAAAAGAGGCACCCAGGCATCGGAGGCACTGAGATCAAGGTCTGCATGGCACAAAAGTTAAAAGATCTGAGGAGACGAGCAGAAAGGTAATATTCAGACGATCCAACATCCAAGTGTGATCCCCATGTGGTCTGTTCACATTTGCGAAACCGACATGCGCGAGGACTGATGACTCAGTTTATTCCTCAGTCTACATTGTGATCTAATCACAAACTGTCAATAGTTTTTTTTATAAATGAGACGCACCACTCGTCTTATACAGTTGTTTAAGCAAGATGTATTTCCATAGCATATTTACGTAAAACGTTTAATGACATAATAACATTACAAATGAATAATAATTAATTATTAAGCCCCATAAAAATGCTTTTCAGAAACCTACGGGGTGACGTCACGGACACTACGTCCATATTTTTTTTTACAGTCTATGGTTTGCACTGCCCTAATCTTTGATCTTTTTCTATCCCAAAACAGGATGCCTGCTGCAGGAGACACAAAGGACTGAGACAACACACTTTCACAAACGCACACCACACACACACACATGCGCGTATACCTGCGTTTTTTGCGGCTTTTTATGTATAATTTTAATTTGGTTTTGCTTTGTTTGTTTTAAACATTCAATTTGTATTGCATATTTTGAAATGAAATAAAAAGTGAAAAAAAATTTTTTTTGAATTATTTGTTTTAATGTTGGGAAACATTAGGCTATAGAGCCTACACAAGAACATGGTAGGCCTACCGTTTTCTGTGGTATATTGCTTAATGATTTTTACATGGATTTCACATGAAGTTACAGGTTTACATGGTGTGTAGCTTTAACATGGATTGTTGATGGGTTTCAAATGTCATTCTATGGGTTTCACATGAGATATTTTACATTTCACATGATATCTCATGGGTTTCACATGTGATTAAATGTTTCACATGGGAATTTTACGTTTCACATGTAAGCTCATGGATTTCACATGGGAATTTTGGGTTTCACATGCAATCCCATGGGTTTCACATGTAATCACATGGGTTTCACATGCAATCACATGGGTTTCACATGCAATCCCATGGGTTTCACATGTAATCACATGGGTTTCACATGCAATCCCATGGGTTTCACATGTAATCACATGGGTTTCACATGTAATCACATGGGTTTCACATGGGTTTCACATCCCATGGGTTTCACATGTAATCACATGGGTTTCACATGCAATCCCATGGGTTTCACATGTAATCACATGGGTTTCACATGCAATCCCATGGGTTTCACATGGGAATATACATGGGTTTCACATGAAAATGTTCCAAAACCACACGTTTCCCATGTGCAAATTACCTTTAACATGTGCAAAGCACATGTGTTCCACATATTTCACATGTTAAATTTCACATGTGCAAAATCACATGTCCACGTTGTCACATGGGATCACATGTGTTTTTGCACATGTGAAACTCATGTGGTTTTTCTGTAAGGGTGACACCGACACCACACACACAGTCAGACCACAAATCTATTCAGACACCTTCAACATTTCTCACATTATCTCAGTTTATTCTATAGTTTAGAAAATGCTAATAAAATATGACGAGTTATCAGATCAGTGGATATTTCACTGGTTTTGTCTGTCCTTCTGTTAGACTCTCACACATGAATTATGTTGAATATCTGTCAGCTGTTAAATTTAACTACACAATTAGATAATACCAGTTTAGCTCAACCAGTGACCAAGCAATGCTTCATGTTGTTCAGTCTGTGTGTAAAAAGAGCATTAGCAATTACAGAAAACACACTGAAGAAAACACGATCAGCTCAAAGTGTCCGAATCATTTTTGGTCCCAAAGTTTCACTGGTAGTCACTGTATGAAGAATATTTGGGTATAATATGTCACAGTTTACTTTATTTTGCTCTCCTCACTTACATAAATGCACTATAGTGTCCTGATCACACTAGTGAAACAATATCAAAAATTATATCTGGTGTCTGAATACTTTTTGGTTCGCCTGTAAGTGCCCAAAATTAACCATTTCACTGACAGCCGAGAGATTTCTCAGTTTCTCATTTTTCTCAGTTATTTTGCTTTATTTCCAGATTCAATCATAGACTCTTTCTTACACACTAGAGCTCGTTCACACATGCGCACTCTTCAAACACGACACTTTAAATCTCTTAACAAACTAAAAGACGTAAATGACATTAGTATGTGTTCTAAATAAAAGATATAGATTGCACTGAATGTCAGCTTGCTTATTTTGCTCAAGATCAGGATTTGTCCACATGTCATGAAAACTGGAAACTCTGCTTATAACCACAGCTCGAGATCTAGATCTGTCAAACACACAACTCTGCGATGCTGTTGGCGAATGTTCGTTGGCGAACGATGCTTTCGGGAAACACACCCCAGGACGGTTAGTTTGCAGGATTATAGGTGAGGATGTGAAGAGTAAAAACTGCAGGTTCACAACAACAGATCATGCACACAGAAGAGCCGAGACCCAGAGGAGGCATGCGCCGTCTTTAAAACAAAGACAGCTTTTCTTTTAGTTTTCACCCCTGGCCTTGATTGGGATCTTTTTTTCCTTGTATTGTTTCAGATATACTTTATTGTGTGTTTTATTCACAATCTTGATACGTACCAAACATAAAGGACAACTGGGACACATGCAGGAACAGGGGAAATGTGGGAGATTATGTGTTCTCGCGTATGAGAGATAATGATCTAGTTGTGAGTGAGGTGTCTCTTGTTTGTTTAAAGAAATGCTTGATTATGTTTCCCGATATCTCACTATGAGTGAAAATACACTGGGCTTCACCCCTTTTGAAAGTTTCGTGTCTTTCGTAAAGGGTATTTCAATTTGAAATGAGGTTCAGTAACACAGCACAGTAAGTCTGGAAAATGGGAGCTTTATTACTTTGGACATGAGGGGGAAAGACTAGATCTATATAAGACACTAATCACAGTTATAACCCAAGTACTGGATTTAAAGAGGCAGTGACATCAGCAATGTTCCCTCTAAGCTGCGCGTGTGCGCGGCCGCACACTTCTGATGCCTCGGCCGCGCACTTCTAAGCGGCGGCCGCGCAGAAAAGAATAAAATGACACAGAGGACTGACGCGAAACGTGTGGGGAAATCCATTTGATTGTAGTTTAAGTGAGAAATAATTGCAGTGCTCTGGTCCACCGCTATAGAGAGAAAACTGGTGAATGCAGTTTACAGGTTTCATAGAAAGAGAATGATGTGAGCACGTGTGATTGGCAGTGAGTCGTGTGTGCGGACCAAATAGCTCAATACGAGAGGCAAAGAGAAACGCAAAGACATGTGAAATAAAATCAAATCATAATGTTTTAAAGAAGAGTGGTTTGATTAAAGTGGTGGAAATAACGGTTATGGACACAGAACGGTAACAATTACACACCCACCCGCGTGCAGATTCAAAATACATAGTTTAAATAGATGTTTTTGTCTGTGGGGGAGTTTCAGGGATGGTTAGATTATAAAAGATTAGATTATATTCATTTTTCTTGAAAATATTTAGCTATTAGATCTATTTAAATGCTTTGTTTTCATAATAATTTACTATGTTAACAAATTTAAGCATTTAAACTGATATATTATATCACTCCAAATACTTCAATTCGTTTTTTTTTATATTATATTATGCCTATATTTTATTATATTATAAGCCTAAATAAAGAATCTCACAAGGGTATTGTTTAGGGCTCCTTGCCATTAAAAAGTTTGAAACACCCTGCTAAAGAAAATATTGGAAATTCATAAGCAATAAACAATCATTTAACTTTGATGGTTTAATGCTTCCTGTACACAATTAATTGACTGTCAAAAACACTTTATGGTTTTCCCAAACCATCTCGGTGTAACAGCTTGCTTTTCTTTTATACTATATTCTATTATTGTAAAGAATTGAACTGTCCTGCAGAAGATTTTGTAAATTATTTTTCATAGGATTTCTTGGTAAAGACTGTACAGTTAACAGCACTGTAAAAAAATATCAGGTAACCTAAAATGTGCTTCATTTAGTGACTTCTTAATTTGTTAAGAAGCTTGTTTTTCGAAAATATGATTTAATACCAATAAGTTACATCAAGGGTCAAATAAAATAGAAATGGCACATTCAAGTTAAAAGTTACAACTGAATGTTGAAACCATTGTGTTTCTACATGCTGTACAGGTCAGGTTTAAAGAATATTTTTGCTCAGGTGGCGAAAAATGTCCGCCCAATAGAAAAAAGTTTTGCTCAGCAAGAAAAAAAATTAGAGGGAACATTGGACATCAGCAAAGCCTAATCAACCCAAGCTAGTGGATATTAAGTCACACACTACGGGACGCCACATCAGCGCATAGAGATAGAGATCTGATTGTTTACAACTGACATTATTTTCAGTCCTGACCGCCGAAGTGACATTACGCCGTGAGAGTGTGTGAATGTTTAGGGTGCCGTTTGGGATAGAGCCTCACATTACCAAACTTTGTTGAATCCCTGCCGCCATTTTGAAGTGCGTGCAACTTCGTCAAGTAGACGAGGGAAGTTTATTTGGACAGAGCCTCGACCCTTCGTCTACTCACTAGGGCGAAATCGAAAAACGATTGCACAATCGATCGGACCAACCAACACAAGTTTCGAAAACGAAAATAGGGAATCCATTTTAACTGCCTTTTTTTTCTTTTTCTTTTTTTTACCAGAAATGTGTTTATTAGGTTGACAGATCATTACAATGCACAGAACATGTAGGATGTTGGAAAATAACAATGTCTTTTCTGTTCACCAAATGCTTTTTAATATTCGCTATTACTTCAATGCAAGTGAACAAGCGCGCCGTAATTTGTTGCGTAGTGACGTGTGTGTTCAAGTAAGCCAGAAATGAGCAGATTCTGCGCAATACGCTGTATTTAATATATCATGAGGACTCACGAGTTGCGTATTTGCGCTAAATCGGAGCAGATTTGGCTTACACGAACTTCCCCAGCAAAGTGAGTAAACATAGAAACACGCCAGATTGGCTCGTGATTTGACAGCGTTACCCGTCGCCAAAGTTCATTTTTACCCGCATTTGGCGAGTCGGAGGGTGTTAATCTCAATCCCTGAATGTTGCGCTCCTGTTTGTCATTGTTCACGAAACTTCACGCCAATAAATCATCAGAAATATTGCTGACTTGTGTGCGTCTCAAGCACCCTCTTTACGTTCGTCCTAATGCCTGTTAGGTGTCCGTGGATTTGCCTGTATTTGGTGTTGAAAATGGAAACGTCTTTAGACATGGAAAATCGATTTTACAATCGATTCAATGAACACTTATGTCTCAAAAATCGAACAGGATTTTTTCACAAAAGTGACAGCCCTACTACTCAACATGTTCACTTCAGGCAAGTCCATATCCCACAATGCACCGTGAATGTGACGTCACAGCAGATCGCGTTTAATTTGCACACAATCTAGTGTATGATATTTAACCACATGATACTTGAGTGTTACGGCACCCCCGATGGGCTGGGGAAACACTCACAGGTTTGTGTAATCGGCCCGCGACGTACAGCGTCTTCCAGTGGAGTAAATCATCGATCAGAGCTTCGGTGCTGATGACGCCGTACTTGATCAACTGCAAACACAACATACGTCAAACAAACTGCATCTCGGTGTTTTCCCTCTCCAAGGCTGCATTTATCTGATCAAAAATACAGTAAAAACAGTGAAATATTATTCCAGCCAGTGTAAAATATAGTACATTACTCCAGTCTTCAGTGTGACATGATCCTTCAGAAATCATTCTAATATGATGATTTGATGCTTTAAGAAACATTTATGATTATTATCAATGTTATTTTTCAGGATTCTTCAAAGAAAGTTCGAAAGAACAGCATTTATTTGAAATAGAATCTTTTCCTACATTAAAAATGTCTTTACTGCCACTTTTGATCAATTTAACGCATCTTTTCTAAACAATATAATTCATTTCTTTAAAGTCCCCCTGTGGTGAAAATCCAGCTTTTAATGTTGTTTTTATGTGGTGTTTTTAATGTTGTTTATATGTCAAAACATGTGTAAATTCATAAGTCGACAGCATTGCTGAGTATTTTCTCCTTAAAGGGGTCATATAATGGTACATGCACTTTTTCAAGTTGATTGTACTGAAATGTGTGTTGGCAGTGCCTGTACACAACCATCATATAATGATAAAAATCTATCCAGTGTTTTTGTTTTAATCTCCTTATATGTTTTCCCCTGCCTCAAAATTGAGCCGTTCGACCGTGTGATGTCAATAAATCGGACGCCTCCCACGATTGTTGATTGACAGCAGCGTTTCAACACATCCCCGCCCTGCGTGAGCTGTCATCGTAGTCCGTCATTGTTGATACGCTGGAGCAGAATGGCGTCTAAGCGATTGTGGTGTTCTGTTTTTGGGTGTAATAACGAACAGAGTCATTCTGATGTTCCTAAATCCGAAACGCTGAAGACGCAGTGGCTGAGTTTTGTTTTCGAAGGGAATATGCTTTCATGTTTGCGCGATTCACGAATCTTTTCTCACCAGACTGCTTTATAAACGAGGATGAGTATAAAGCTGGTTCTCAATATAATTCATAATCCCACGTTTATAATGAACAACGTGTTATGGTTATTGTGTTATTACAAACTGAGTACGTATACATCAGTAAACACATAGCGTTCGTACATCTCACTAAGTTACTCTAACGTGACCCTGCCAGTACATATACAAAGATAGATCAAAGTGACATTACGTTAACCAACCATTCAGAAACGTCCTGTTCGAGCCTTAATTGTCAAACTTCTTTGCGGCCGTCATCTTGTTCCGGGTCCGACTCCGGTTCATACTGATACGGTTGCACAGATGTGTCCTCAGAGACTCCCGCTGCCATTCTTTCTCCAAAATATACCCTCAACTGTTGTCAAGGCAACACTCGTGCGTTGTGTCAAAACGCCCGCAGAACAGAGGGGCGGAGTCAGCGAAGCTCATTATCATTTAAAGGCATATGCACTGAAACGGCGTGCTGAAAACAGAGCTGTTTTTGACCAGGTAAAATGAGTGTTTTCTTAGGATACTAATGAGAATTTTTAATTAAAGTATATTACAAACTTTTCATTTAGACCCTAAAGAATCAAATTAACTTGTATGAAAATGGCATTATACAGGGATTAAAGTGAAAAAAATTCTTCTGACTGAAATTTTTTTCAGGCCAAGTCATATTCCTGTAACTTTATTTAAATAGTCGAGACCAATAGCGTTTTAAGGGAAGATGTTTAAAACCGATCTAATATTGAGTAATTTAAAAGCTATTTTAATCTATGAAAAACAATTACTTATCTTGACAAATAATCAACCATCTACATAACTTTTCAGTGCATGTTTTTATTTATCTTATGAGACCAAACAATGCTAAACTATATTAATATATAGTTTGTGCCATGGCAAATTGTTTTGGCTGAGGGCAAAGTGAAGTTTTATAACTTTATTATGTAGGCTATATTTAACTTTAACTTTGTAGCCTATTACAGAGCTGACTTATGTTTAATTGAATTGTTTGCTTTATTTCTCATTGTATAGCTTATTATAGCCTACCTATTAGGCTACTACTTTTGAACGGGATATTAGCATTAAAACTGACATTTAACAAAAAAGAGACATGGTTGTGTAATGTTATATATTCTAAAATATATAAAATATTATATTACTATGCATTCTCTTCACTGTATGTGTACGCATAATACAATAAAACGATACAACCCTGTCTGTTTGTTAAATGTCAGTTTTAATGATAAATAATGTTTCATATTTTTAAAATGAAAACAAAAAGAAGCAGGTTTGTGTTTTAGCTATATTTCGTGTTGTTATAACTATATGATAAATCAATGTGCGTTGCCTGAACCACATTTGTGTGGCCATTTATATGTTTATGATAATAATTATGTTCATTTATAAAAGAAAAGAGGCACAGTGGTGTTGATGAAAAAAGGCAGAGTTGATAACCGGAGTAGCCGCGTGCTGAGTGACGCGATCAAGAACGCGCTGTTAGCAGCGTCCTCTCGTCCTCGGGAGTTTGTTCTCCTGAGTCGAACTTGGCAAGTCCGAACTACCAAGGACGCAAGTCCGAAGTTTGCGTACTTGGTATTGAGAAACGACCAATATTGACCCGCGTTCTGTTTTCTATCATGGGACCGCAGCAAACGAGCTGTAGCCTCGCCTGACAAGATTGAGTGAACAGGGTCCAGGGAGCAGTTTTTCCGTGAGCGGGAATTGAAAAACCGGAGTGGACCATGAGCAAAGTGATTACAGAATGCTTAGAGTGGAGAGAGGAACGTGCTTTTGCTCCACTCCAGGCTTTATCACATCCCCCCTCAGCAGGGTGAATACGCATCATCTTTCCTTAATTTAAGACCTATTCAAACTAAAATTAAGACATTTATCACACTGTTTGCGAAATGAAAGCCTATTTACGGCCTTAAAATTATGAAAAGTTAATTTAAGACATAAGGACAGACGGGAACCCTGCAATTGACGGATATCCGTCATAGACTCGCTGCAATTAACGGAAATCCGTCGTAGCGACGGAGAACTTTAATCCCTGCATTATATGACCCCTTTAAAACTGCAGTGAACCAAAGACAGTCTCAAAAACACGGTTTGAAATCGCTGGTGTTTCTGACGTCACAAACTACCTTGTAACCAATCAGATCAACGTGTGATCGTCAACCAGTGGATCTCTGAGCTGAGTGAGTGAGTGGAGGCGGGGCTCATTTGCATATTCATAGAACCGCATATATTAAATGAGGCAAGGGTGTCGAGTTACATTCAAGATATTTTAAGGCAAAAAAACGTTTAAATATGTAATTTTGGTGATCAAAGATGAGTTTTAAGGGATAAGATGATTGACTACAGGGGGACTTTAAAAACAAAACGTGTGTGAGTTTGATACCCGGTCATCCGCAGGAATCAGTGTGTTGAAGTAAACTCCGGCTCCACACTCGCTCTGGATTCTGCTGATGCGTTTCGGCCCCAGGAACCTGAGGAACGAGTAATGCTTGCGGTTCTCCATCAGGTTCAGGGTGTGCCATGTGACCGGATCGTCCACGGCGAACACAAAATCCAGCATGTTCTTCTGAAACACAAAACACAAGCACTTCTTAGGAATAAACACACACTACCAGTCAAACGTTTGGGATCGGCAAGATTTTTTATGTTTTTGAAAGAGTCTCTTCTGCTCACCAAGGCTGTTTATTTGATTAAAAATACAAAAAATACAGTAAAACAGTGAATATTATTCCAGTGTAAATCAGCTGCTTTCTATGTGAATATATAGTAAAGTGTAATTTATTCCTGTGATCAAAGCTGAATTTTCAGCATCATTACTCCAGTCTTCAGTGTCACGTGATCCTTCAGAAATCACTCTAATATGATGATTTGATGATCAAGAAACATTTATGATTATAATCAGTGTTGAAAACAGTTATTTACATTTTTATTTCAGGATTCTTTGATGAATAGAAAGCTCAGAAGAACAGCATTTATCTGAAATAGAAAGCTTTTGTAACATTAAACACTACCGTTCAAACGTCTGGGGTCAGTAAGAATTTTTATTTTATTTTTTGGGGGAAAGAAATAAAATAAATCAATACTTTTATTCATCAAGTATGATTTAAATTGATCAAAAGTTACAGTAAAGACATTTATAATGTTACAAAAGATTTTAAATAAATGCTTGTTCAAAATCATCATATTAGAGTGATTTCTGAAGGATCATGTGACACTGAAGACTGAATTAATGTATTTTAATTCCAAGTGACAGACTTTCTTCAGATCATAACATTAGCATCACGTGAGGCGTTTCTTACCCTCATCTGACCTTGACAGATTCCATTCTGACTGAAAACAGCAGATCCATAAGCAAAGGCCAGACTGCAGTCCTGAGGAAACTGACTGAGAATCTTCCTGAAGAAAACACTGTTTTTCTGAAGAGCTGGAAGAGTCATAGCGGAGAATAAACACACAAACTCACCGACCAGCGCGTGTTTACATCGCGTTCAGAGCTACAACACCTCACTGTTCCCGGCTAGAACACACAGGCATGATGTTAATAACGAATATTATTAATAGTGATATTGTTAACTAATTGATTTTTGTCTTCTGAATTATTTAAAGATGTTAGATTCTTTAG
This sequence comes from Rhinichthys klamathensis goyatoka, assembly GCF_029890125.1. NCBI lineage: Eukaryota > Metazoa > Chordata > Actinopteri > Cypriniformes > Leuciscidae > Rhinichthys > Rhinichthys klamathensis. The sequence goes on along the minus strand of NW_026606771.1, from coordinate 2,757,120 downwards.
ACTGGTAATTTCACCGTCGAGCTCTGAAAAATGTCGGGTGTTCAGCTGATAGTTCTCGGGCGCCTCCGTGCGGTCTGGCGCAGCAGAATTTACCATTTATTAAAGGGACAGTTCACCCAAAAATGAAGATTTTTGTCATCATTTAATCACACACACTCAAGTTGTTCCAACCCCGTATGAGTTTATTTCTTCTGTAGAACACAAAATAATGTATTTTTAAAAAGCCCCTTGTTATTTGTTCCTACTATGGAAGTTAATAGCTGCCGTCAAATGTCTGGTTAGCAACATTCTTCGTATTATTTTGTGTTCAAGAGAAGAAAGAAACTTATATGGCTTTGGAGTAAATGATGACAGAAATCTTCATTTTTGGGTGAACTGTCCCTTTAAAGTGACGATCGAGGCACGCGTGCGAGTGACGGATGACGCAACATTCCATCAAACCCATCCCGACTGGTCTAAATAAACACCGTGACCGAAATGCCTATAATTAACCCAACTGATACAGTATGTGGTAAAAATGTGTTCTTTACAGTCCAAAAACAATAGCAAATCTATTCGTTTTCTCTATTTATAAAATGTAGGTTGTCACTTGTCACCAAATCTTCCTCTACTGCTTATTGGACTTAATTTCTTAATGGCCTTGATTGGGAAAGTGTTTGGTTATTAAATCATTATTTTTTTTGTTACAAACAAGGTGAAAGAAATTTATTTCATGACAATGGACAAATTCTACCCTGTCGAACATGTCCGTAGTAAGTTTGAGAAAGACGTTGATGGTGTTTCTGCTCTTTGCGCTGGAAACAGAAGGCCTCACATCTTCTGTAGCCTATTTATGTGGAGAAGTTATGCTGTGACGTGTCTATGTTTATTAAGGGTAAAGTACTCTTTAATTTTGATTTGCATTTTGAAAATGTAATGTTTGGATCTGAAGTATGATAAGAGTGCGAATAAGTCAAATTTGACATTCATAAGTGTAAGTTTCTAACAAAATCCCCTTTTCTCAGTAGGCCTTAAAGGATTTTTACTATTACTTTTCTACTATTCAATCTAGTGCTCATGGAAAAGCTATTAAGAGTTTCATTTGTGTACCTTCTTTAAAATCTTTGAATGATACAAAGGTCTTGTATTTTTGTGATATATATATATTAGGGCTGTCAAATGATTAATCACGATTAATCACATCCAAAATAAAAGTTTTTTTTACATAATATATGTGGGTGCACTGTGTATAATTATTTTACCGGTATATATATAAATACACACACATGCTTGTATATATTTAAGAAATATTTTCATGTACATACTGTATATAGATTTATATATAATTTATATTATATATAAATATAAATATTTTATATATAAATAATATTTTTTTCTTAAATATACATGCATGTGTGTGTATTTATATATATACAAAATAATTATACACAGTGCAACCACATATATTATGTAAAAAAAAACTTTTATTTTGGATGTGATTAATCGTGATTAATCATTTGACAGCCCTAATATATATATATATATATATATATATATATACACTAAAGTTTGGGGTCGGTACGATTTTAAATGCTTTTAAAAGAATTCTCTTCTGCTAACCATGGCTGCGCTTATTTGATTAAAAATACAACAAAAATCAGTTATAGTATTAAATATTATTCCAGTGTAAATCAGCTGTTTTCTGTGTTAATATATAGTAAAGTGTAATTTATTCCTGTAATCAAAGCTGAATTTTCAGCATCACCAGTGTCAGTGTCTTCAGTGTCAAATGATCCTTCACAAATCAGTATAATATGAGGATTTGATGCTCAAGAAACATGTATTATTATTATCAATGTTGAAACAGTTGTTGGTCTGTCAGTTGTACAGTTTTTTTGTTTTTATTTTAGGATTCTTTGATGAATAGGAAGTTCAAAAGACTTTTGTAACATTATAAATGTCTTTACTGTCACTTTCGATCAAATTAATTATTCCTTGATAAATAAAAGTATTGATTTCTTTCCTCCAAAAAATAAAAATAAAATTCTCACTGACCCCAAACTTTTGAACGGTAGTGTATATATAGATATATATATATATATATGGTCTAAATAAAAATGGCTTACCATATAGTAAATCAGGGTAAGACAAAAACATGTTTTGGAAGAAGAATTTATGATGTATTTGAGTTATTACTTTTATTGTAGGCCTACATTTAAAGCAGGATGGATTCTGATTGGATCTCAAAGGTTTTATCGTTCTGAAAGTGATTCCATTCCCACAATGTTGTTCCTTTCGTTATCATGTGGAATCTGCTGTTCTTTTACATTTAGAACTAAATCTTTATAGACTTTAGTTATAGTGCTTGGTGTGAAATCAATTAATCAATAAACAAACAGCGTTTCGGAGTTCCATAAAATACCTTTTTTTTTATGCAAAAATGAGGTAATGAGGTAAGGGAAGGAACGTGTGTGTGTGTGTGTGTGTGTGTGTGTGTGTGTGTGTGTGTGTGTGTGTGTGTGTGTGTAGCAGAAATCCTACCTCTACAAATGCTGTGTTTCCATGAACAGCCACTAGAGAGCGCTGAAGGATTGAGCGTTAGACTTTTATTATTTATTTATATTTTTAAATAAGGATAAATCTACTATAGAGAGATGACGTGCCTGATGACAGCAATGACAACACCAGGATTCGTTCACGTGACGATGACGATGACGGTGATGATGATGAGGATGATGATGATGATGGTGATGATGATGATGCAGCTCTGTTGAAATTATTATGCATACAATTCAATCCTAGGTTCAATCTTACATATTTGATTCTACCAATGTCACACATTATTTCAGTTTAAAAGACATTTTTTATAATGATGATAAAAAAATAAACCCCCAGAGTTTTATTAAATATTATGCAGAAATATTTAAAGGAAATACATGTCAGCTACTTAAAGGTTTTCCTTGTATATTAATGTATGTTATTGTATCAATACAATTGTGGTGTATGCCTTCTTGTCATATCTCTGTCATGTCATCTTTTTTGTATAATCATTTGTTTTTTCTTTCTTTCTTTCTTTTATTATATTATATGTATTTGTATGTAATTCCTTGACAATGTTCTTATGTTATTGAGCATTCAAAAAAATATGCAGATAGGCCTACAAGTGCTGATTCTGTGATGAGAATTCAATAAACAGAGTTCAAAGCCATTGTCACGTGTCCTCTTTACACATATGCGCATTATAATGTCACGTGAGAGAGAACCTCGTCATCATCAGAGAGTCTCAGTGCCCAAAACACACTGATGAATCCCATTCTTCATGTTCTGTGTGTGTTCAGTGTCATCTGCCTCGCAGCGAAGGCTAATTTAAGGGGATAGTGTGTTTCAGGCGGTGATGATAATGGAGGAACTGATGATTATATGTACATCTGGACCTCAGCTCTTTCTCAAGCACACACACACAATCTCACACTTTACTGCAGTTGCCATGGAGACGCTTCACTTCTCATCCCTGTGTGTAAAGCCCGCCATCCGAGGACTGTCGCATCTCCTACACACACTGCGTCCCTGAAGCCTTTCTGATCAACACAATGCACTTACACACACGGAGACCTCAGAAATATGACATTCAGCTTAATAATTCATGCAGCACTTATCGTTGGGGGGAAACAGGCAAATATTGGCAGAGAACATGAGAGGTTTATACAGACTGTAAGCAATAGTACAACAAAAAGCATCTTAATCATATTCCAGCAACACTTTAACACAGCCATATAGAACTGGTTTAATATAGCAGATGGGTTTATAATCTCATTTTAAAGCTGCATAAATTCATTTTCATCTGGATCATTTTCAACAGAATGTCTTTGGCAAATTTGTAAACTAATAATCTCACAAAGTTTGCACATGCAAATTCTAAATTCTAAAATGTCACTAAAGATGTTTGTATGGAAGATGGTATAAGATCCTATTAAATACAAATAAAAATAAGAAAATTAATAGAATACTATATAAATCAGAATGCATTAGGGAGAAATTAAAAATCTATCTACTTAAAATCTACTAATAGGGCTATAAAAATAAGCACACATGTAATGTAACAAAAAGCATCTTACTCATATTCTAGCAACACATATTTAACACAGCCACATGTTTACAGTAGTTAAATATAGCCGATGGGTTTTCTTCCTTCTCATATTAAAGATGGACGGAATCTAAGCATTTTTAAATCCAATTTTTTTTTTTTTAGGTTAGCCTTTTCTTGATGGTTTTAATTATTTTGTATTCCAGGTTGTTCTTTTGGGTTTTTTGTATTTCTATCTGTGTATTTCTCTCTCTCTCTCTCTCTCTCTCTCTCTCTCTCTCTCTCTCTCTCTCTCTCTCTCTCTCTCTCTCTCTCTCTCTCTCTCTCTCTCTCTCTCTCTCTCTCTCTCTCTCTCTCTCTCTCTCTCTCTCTCTCTCTCTCTCTCTCTCTGCATTTTTATTGTGTAAAGTCCCTTGAGAAGCTGCTTTAAAGGCGCTATGTAAAATAAAGTTTATTATTATTTTTATTATTATTATGCCGGCCAATATAATCTCCCTTTAAAGCTGCATAAATTCATTTTCATCTGGTATTTCAAACAGAATGTCTTTGCTTCCTTGGCAAATTTGTAAACTAATAATTTCACAAAGTTTGCACATTCAAATTCAAAATTCTATAATGTCACTAAAGATATTTGCATGGAATATCCTATTAAATACAAATAAAAAATAGGAAAATGAATAGAATACTAATCAGAATGCATTTAGGGAGAAATGCAAAATCTACTAATGTCTACTTAAAATCTACAAATAGAGGGCTATAAAAATAATCACACATTTCTATGTAATGTATAGCAATATTTCCACTATATATTCCAGGTTTGTAATACCACATACACAAAAAAGTTGGATATGCACATAATGAGATTTTTTTTTTTAAACTCGACAATCACAAAAAATCGTTTAAATTATGTTTTATTAACAAAGTTCGGGAGGAGCACGTTCAGATAATTAACCTAAATTAACTTGAGGAGCGCACTCAGTTAATCAACCAATTACCAAAATAAGAGGTGTATATACAGCAGACTTACCTCCGTTCGACAGTTTAACAGCATATTCAACGCTATCTCACGACCGATTCGTATGAATTCGTACGAGTGAGTAGAAGGTGGCTAATTCGTACGAGTGAGTAAAAGGTGGCTAATTCGTACGACTTCACTCGTACGAATAGTCGATTTGTCTAAACCCACGTGACGGGTAGGTTTAGGAGCGGGGTCAGGGGTAGGTCATTCGTACGAATTCATACGAATTGGGCAACTCGTAAAATATGTACGATTTAGCAAAAAGCGTACGAATTTTACAACGTGGCAAATTCCTACGAATTCATCTTGTATGAATTCGTAGGCTTTTTTCTAAATCGTAAATATTTTACGAGTTGCCCAATTCGTATGAATTCGAGTGAGGTCGAATGAATTAGTACGAATTAGCCACCTCGTAAAATTCGTACGAATTGCCGTGAGATCGGGTTGGCATATTGGTTCGGCCTTGTTTGCTACCATGTCGCAACTCCAGCTCTTCCCGTCTGCCGACGAGTCTAAGCTCTCGCTGGATCCTCATCCGCAGTCTGCCGCCGCTAGGACCACTCCCCGAGGCTTCTTTGCGCGGCCCGGACAGCTACGCGCTCGGCTAGTCTCACAGTCTGAACGTCTGATGCATATGGCAAACTTTTCTGGACACACTTCAGGAGTTTCGAAGTCGCGATCTGATTGGTTGAATTCTGCAGGATGTCCGCGAGACGTGTGTGTCGCGTTCTTTATCGATCCGCCTGGAAACAAATGCCATGACGCCAAAACCCCTCGTGGAAGAAGAACGCCGTTGAGTTTACAACTGTGACAATGTAGGATCAACTAAACGCTGGATTTTTAAATGTAAATCTGCATTACAAACCCAACGATGAGCTAAGCAGAAACCTCTGCGTCTCAGTGTGGTTGAAGCTCCGCATGGTGTCGCTTCTTGTATCAGTTGTGCACAAATTGAGCTGAACAGCTGAAAACCTGCAACATCTCATTTGGATTCATCTCTAATTACACAAGACACAATGTAATTATATTCATATTGGTTATCATTTTCCCTGTTTGCCATCAGCATGTAGTTGTTCCCGCTGGGCTTCACACAGAAATGAAGATCGTCATCTAATTTAACTTGAGAACTCATGCTATTTGATGAGCAAACATCGCTTTAACCCTTTCTCTCCCTGATAGTTCCTCTTTCGGTGTGTGTGTTTGTGGGATTTTTCCTCCTGTTTCATGGTCCAGCACGATCTTCTCAATCCCACTCATCCCGCAGGATTCATGTGTGCCTGTTGCTGTGTCTGAGTTATGTGCTAAAGTTTACAGTAATACATTGTTCTTATGATTTACACTAAGAATAATTCTACTAGGCACTAATATAACCTGTTTACATCTCCTTAACCTGTTAAGTCAAGTCACTTTTATTTACAAATTCTCTCTCACACACACACACACACACACACACACACACACACACACACACACACACACACACACACACACACACACACACACACACACACACACACACACACACACACACACACACACACACACACACACACACACACACACACACACACACACACACTTGCAGAGGTGTAAAGGTGCCATATGTGTATTCCACCCATGAACTCAGCCAGCTGATTTCACTAAATGATGTTTCATTAAACAAAGTTCAGGAGGAGCACGTTAAAATTGCCCTCTCCACGGACAGCACGCCAAATACGCATACCATTTATTCTATCTGATGTATTTGTAAGTGTGAACTCGTGAATTAGTTCTATCTCTAAAAACTGTGCTAATTAGCAAATCCAGGTGGACGTTTACTTTCTGAACCTGGACGTTACACCTCTGCACACTTGTACACGCACCCAAACACTCACTCACTCACACACACACACACACACACACACACACACACACACACACACACACACACACACACACACACACAAACAGGCGCACACATCTTTGTGGGGACTCTCCATAGGCGTAATGGTTTTTATACTGTACAAACTGTATATTCTGTCCCCTTACACTGCCCCTATCCCTAAACCTACCCATCACACACAACTTTCTGCATTTTTACATTTTCAAAAAACATTACTTAGTATGATTTATACGCTGTTTTCCTCATGGGGACCGCTGGCTGGTCTGGTCAATATAAACCTGAACATACACTCTCACACACACACACACACTCACACACACACACACACGCTCACAAGTCAAGTCACCTTTATTTATATAGCGCTTTTTACAATATAGATTCTTTCGTAAAACAATTTCTTTAATTTTAATCTCTATAAATGCATTAATAGTCTCAAATGTGCTGCTTCGGTGTTGTTTAAACCCAGACGAACACCATCACCATTGAAACCTTCAGCAAATCTCATAACCTCATGTTACATTTCTGTTGCTTTCAAATGCCTCTCTCGATCATGATCGCCATTCCTCATCATGCATTTTGTTTGTATTTCCTGCAATGTATAACATGGGCTTGCCATATTTGAACTGAACGATGGCACAGGATCAGTGTTTATAAGACGCAGCCGTGTCTCTGCCATCTGCACACCTATTCCTCATCCCATCGTCCTCCCAGGGTCTGCAGGTCATCCCGATCCCGATCCCAAGGAGAGAGAGAGAGAGAGAGAGAGAGAGAGAGAGAGAGAGGGGGGGGGGGGGGGGGTTGCTGTAGGAGCCTCCCCTCCTTCCATGTATATTCACAGGAAACCCCGTTCAGCAGCTGCGGTTCAGCGTAAGCGTAATACACTCACGTAAGCAGTGATGCAGGAGATCGTGAGGGACGGAGGGTGGGGGGGGGGGAGAGAGAGACAGGCAGAGTGTGAACACAAACAAATCACACTCACACACACACTCATACTCGACAAACACTCACACACTCACACACGCTCACAAGTCAAGTCACCTTTATTTACACACTTGTACTGTACACACTCACACATACTTGTTCACACACGCACACACACACACTTACACACACTCTCACACTTGTTCACTCACTCACTCACACACAGACACACACACTCTCACAAGTCAAGTCACCTTTATTGACACACTTGTTCACATTTACACACACTTGCACACATGCACACTTACACACACTCGCATACACACACACACTCACACACACACTTACACACATGCACACACACACTCTCAGTGATGTAGGAGATCGTGAGGGACTAGGGGGAGGGGGAGTACCAGCGAGGGAGGGAGAGAGGAAGAGATAGAGAGAGAGCGAGGGAGGGAAAGCATGTGAGAGGAGGAGAGCGAGAGAGAGAGAGTGCAAGAGAGAGAGAGTGCGAGAGCGTGAGAGAGGAGAAGAGCGAGAGAGAGAGCGAGGGAGAGCGTGTGAGAGGAGGAGAGCGAGAGAGAGAGAGGAGAATGAGAGAGTGCGAGAGAGAGAGAGGAGAGAGAGCGAGGGAGGGAAAGCGTGTGAGATGAGGAGAGAGAGAGAGAGAGAGTGCGAGTGAGAGAGAGAGGAGAGAGAGAGCGAGGGAGGGAGAGCGTGTGAGAGGAGGAGAACGAGGGAGAGCGAGAGACACAGGCACAGTGTGAGCATCTCTTCCTGGCATTCGAGCTGTCAGTGTAGGAAGAGCAACATCAACACACACACACACACACACATCTGATCTGAGCGTTTAACCGTCACCAGCCATGAACTTCCTCCGCCGTCGTCTCTCCGACAGCAGCTTCATCGCGAACCTTCCCAACGGATACATGTCGGACCTCCAGCGGCCCGATCCTCCTCCTCCTCCTCCTCCCAGCGGCCCGACCCCGACTCCATCAGCCCAATCCCCCCCCGCGCCCCAACCGGCCCAGTCCAGCGGCCCCACCGGCTCCACCGGCACCACCGGCTCCACCGGCACCACCGGCTCCGGCTTCTTCAGCTCCATCACCAACGCCGTCAAGCAGACCGCGGCGTCGGCGGGACTCGTGGAGCAAAGCCCGTCCACGGCGTCCCGCAGGTTCAGGATCCTCCTTGTCATCGACGAGCCGCAGCACGACTGGTGAGTGTGCGTCCGGGAACTACACTTGTTGATCGTGCATGAATCCATGCGCACGTCGTCCGCCTGATTCCAGTCAGAAGTTCTTTATGTATACGCCTGATAAGCAGATCTGCATGCAAACTGGCTTGATTTACAACACTGTTCGTCACTAGAGCTACTCTCTAAATCACAATTTCAACCTTTTATTGAGATCGTCCTGTGTTTGAGATGAGACGGTTAGGCTGCTGGAAGTGTGGATGAACTGCAATTTTTCCATCTTTTTGCAGTGTTGACCACCAAACCATAGTGAACTAGACTTGTTGATCGTGCATGAATCCGTGCGCACGTACGTCGCTCATCCATGCTTGTTTTAGAGGCACGTTTCGATCTCACTGTCGGGTTTTCTTCACAAAACGAGCCTCGTTCCAGTCAGAAGTTGATTGGTACCTTGAAAAGCCGCCATTCTTTATTTATACGCCTCTTAAGCAAACAGTGCATGCTTTACAACACCGTTCGTCACGACGCAGATCTACTCTTTACATCACAATTTCGTCCTGGGTTGTGTTTGAGATGCATCACTGATGAGAAAGGTGAGGCTGCTGGAAGTGTGGATGAACTGCAGTTGTTCCACCTTTTTGCAGTCCTAATTGCTGGTTATGAAATGCCCATGCAGCTGTACAGTCTCGGTTACTATAGTCTCCACTCCAGTGCTGCGATTGATTGGCTGTGCAATATTGCATGCATGAATCAGTGCTTACGTTACTCACCCATGCTTGCATTAGAGCTTCATCTCAGTTTAGGGTTTTCTTCACAAAACGAGCCTGATTCCAGGCAGAAGTGGATTGGTCCCTTGGACGCCTGAAAAGCATGCATGCAAACTGGCTTGATTTACGACACCGTTCGTCACGACGCAGATTGAGCACTAGAGCTACTCTCTACATCACAAATTCAACCTTTTATTGAGATTCTCCTGGGCTGTGGTTGAGATGCATCAATGACTGACGCTTTTTTCTTCTAGAAACAGACTTGCATTATTTTCCTATCATCTCTGTAAAGCTGCTTTGAAACACTCTGTATTGTAAAAAGCGCTATTTAAATAAAGCTGGCTTGACTTGACACGGATGATGAAAGGTTAGGCTGCTGGAAGAGTGGATGAACTGCAATTTTTCCATCTTTTGCAATCTTTTGTTCCTGTGTATCATTATCACTATAGTTGTGGTGTGGAATCTGCTATTCATTTAATCAAATCAATTGCTGATTATGAAATGTCCAGAAGTCCAGTCTCGGTTACTATACACTCTAACAAATGCAGGGTTGTTTTAACCAAAATGTGGGTCAAATATGGACAAACCCAACCGTTGGGTTAAACATTTTAATTTAAAAAATGGAACCCAACGGCTGGGTTTGTCCATATTTGACCCACATTAGGGTTGAAACAACCCTGCATTTGTTAGAGTGTAGTCTCCAGTGCTGCGATTGATTGGCTTGGAAACCCCCGTCCGACTGCACCTGATGAATGTTCGGACTACATTACATTAATGAGCTTAGCGCTTTAAGCGTGCCACAGAAGACATTTATTCACAGGATTTGCATAACCCAGAGTAGAGGAATCACAACTTACTTCCCCTGGTTACAAACATGAATATTTCAGTGGCGTTTCTCCAGGAGAGTCAGCATGCGTTCTCTCTAAGAAAGCAAAGCCAACTGTGTGTTATGTGGATACTATTGATTTTTCCAGCGCTGGGGGAGCCCGTAAGGCTCGATACGACTGACTTAGGAAGCCAGAGCTTTTACTGTAATATAAGCGAGCCTAATTACTGTAGAGCCTTGCAAATGTTTTGCATTCATTTTGCATTTCACACACTCAAAGACGTTCATGCTAATTCAAGTATTTAGATTGTTCACTCTCAGGAACAAATGGTACAAAATATGTATATGTCACTGGGTTGGTACCCTTTAAAAAGGTTCTAATATGTAACATTTAGGTACTAATATGCACTCTTTAGGTACAAATGTGCACCGTTTGAAAGGGTTCTGCTCCAGTGACAGCTTTTGTCCCTTTCTTCTGAGAGTGTTGGATGAGTGCAGCACATCGCCTATTCAGTCCACATGCAGAGAATGTGTATTCAAACAGAAGGAGAATAAAGACACAGACATCATCTTCAATCTGTTTGTGTTCACCTCTTATAATAACATCTCATCCCTGTGCATTTCATATGATCGAACACATTTAAGTCCCAGCATTAAGTGAGAAAGGTTGGTTATTGAGGGTGATCTGGAAAGCGTCTTGTGTAGCACTGAAGAGTGAGGACGACACAAACATGACGCTTACATAACCGTCGGCTTCCATCTTCTGTGTGATCTGGGAAAAACCTCGCTTTATTCCCTCAAGACTGTGTGCTTTTCTCTTGCTGGAGATTTCTTTGCTACTAGATTTCCTTTATTTTGCTCAAGAATTGTGAGAAATCTGTGGTCTTCTACATGTTAGTTTTCTGAACCCCCCCCCCCCCCCCCCCCCAGTCTACGAGGAGAGCTCAATCCCGGTGGATGTGGGGATACGGAGCCGTTCTGCCCTTGAGTCTCCTCTGTGTGGATTGGAGAGAGTGTGTGAGGGCAGTCATGTGTTGAAGTAATGAAAAGAGACATGGTGAATCAGCACAGTGAGCCCGAGGCTTGCGTCTGAGCGCTGTGTGTGGTGTGTGTGAGTGTGTGTGGTGTGTGTGAGGATGATGTTGTTGCTGGGAAAGCAAAATGTCGACATGCAGGACAGATTATTCCTGCGATTATGTTTATGTATATACATGTGTGTTAACTGCCTCCCCACCAGCGTCAGCATCACTCATCATATTCACAAACATTTCATGCCCCCCATAATATTTTGTTGTATGAATATGTAAACAGTCAATATATCAACAACAAAAAAAGAAAGAAAAGAGAAGAGCCTCTGGTTTTATTCTAGCTTTATTCATTCTGTTTTATCAGCCCTTTGAATGTGAGTATGTTTTACCAAAAAACAACATAGAAAATGGTATGTTTGTCAAAGTCTTCGTCCGGATGGGATTCAGAACGATCATAGATCAAGTCCATCCACACCTCAAAGCTTTAGTCGTTTCCTCTTTATGTGTTCAACATTTCATTCAGTAACATAAGGCAGTTTTGATTTACAGTATTTAATGTTTAATGATCACATTATGTGTGTAAACTATCCGCTCCTTCTGGTTTACGCAGATCCAGGGCTTGACATTAACTCTTTTGCTCTCCAGTCACTGGTTTTCCAAAGTTACTAGCCACAATTTTGACCAATAGCGTAGGGAAAACTGCCAAATTGATATTTTTAATATTATCTCATAATTTCACAGCAGGAATATTAGGCTGCTGTCACTTTAAGACCTAATGCACGGATCCATTATACTGTCACACATGCGTTTTCTTTCTCAGCGGTATACGTTTACTTATAATGTAACTGACTGTGTTTACAACCTCAAATCAGAAAAAGTTGGGACAGTATGGAAAACACAAATAAAAAAAGAAAGTAGTGATTTCTAAATGTACTTTAACTTGTATTTCATTGCAGACAATCTGAACACAAAATATTTCATGTTTTGTCTGGTCAACTTAATTTCATTTCTAAATATATACATCCTTTCCTGTCATTCAGACCTGCAACACATTCCAAAAAAGGTTGGGACAGGAGCAATTTAGGGCTAGTAATCAGGTAAATTGGTTAAATAATGATGTGATTTGAAAAAGGTGATGTCAACAAGTGTAAATTGTAATTATGATTTGGTGCAAAAGCAGCATCCAAGAAAGGTCTAGTTCTTTAGGAGCAAAGATGGGCCGAGGATCGCCATTTTTGCCAACAAATACGTGAGAAAAAATTGTTGAGATGTTTAAAAACAATGTTCCTCAAAGAAAGATAGGAAGACATTTCACCTTCAACAGTGCATAACATAATTAAAAGATTCAAGGAATGTGGAGGAATTTCAGTGCGTAAAGGACAAGGGCGCAAGCCGAACAACCGTGATCTCCGATCCCTCAGGCGGCACTGCATCAAAAATCGTCAAGTTTGTCAAGTACCACAATATGTAGTTACATCCACAAATGCCAGTTAAAACTGTACTGTGCCAAAAGAAAGCCCTACGTTAACAGTGTCTAGAAGCGCCGTCGACTTCTCTGGGCTCGAAGGGATCTGGGATGGACCATCACACAGTGGAAACGTGTACAGATGAATCAGTATTTTAGGTATTTTTTGGGAGAAATGGACGCGTGTGCTCCGGACTAAAGAAGAAAAGGATCATCCAGACTGTTACCAGCAACAAGTCCATAAGCCAAGGTCTGTCATGGTATGGGGTTGTTTCAGTGCCCTTGGCAAAGGTAACTTGCACATTCTGCACACATTACAAAGTCCTGGCTGCGGAGGAAGAGGATACGGGTACTTGATTGGCCTGCCTCCAGTCCCGACCTGTCTCCAATAGAGAATGTGTGGCGCATTTTGAAGCAAAAAAATGCGACAACAAAGACCCCGTACTGTTGCCCACCTTAAGACTTGTTTGCAGCAAGAATGGGACAAAATTACACCTGAAACACTTCATCACTTGGTGTCTTCAGTCCCTAAACGTCTTTCAAGTGTTGTGAAAAGGAATGGCAACATTACAAAGTGGTAAATGCTTTACTGTTCCAACTTTTTTTGAAATGTGTTGCAAGAACCAAAATAGGATTTAAAAACAAAAAAAAACAAAAAAAAACAAACAAATAAAAATCATGAGGAACACATTAAATGATGTGCTGTTGTATTGTCTTCAATGAAATACAAGTCAAAGTACATTTAGAAATCACTACTTTCTTTTTTTATTTGTGTTTTCCATACTGTGCCAACTTTTTCTGATTTGGGGTTGTATGTCAATACTCGTCATGACCGGCATTTTGACATTATTTTGTGTGTATTTGACTGTGTAAGTGCAATAAGCAGCGAAAATGAACTAAATTTAGTACTGAGAGGCGGCTTTATGTGCCGCACTTCGGCTGACAGCACGAAATATGCAGGAATGGGTGAAATTATGCACAATCCGCGCAATCCCTCGGCGATATTCAAGACCTGTAACAGCAACAATATTCATCCAGAGCAAATGAAACGAGTGAGTGAGGGAGAGATGAGAGAGAGAAAGAGCAGCAGGTATCGTGTATCTATGCTGTGAGAAATGAGTATTGGAAGTGGTTCAAATATTTCAGTATCTCTATATGTAGGCTATCAGAATATATATATTTTTTTACAACACTACATTGCACTTAGTTTATTATTTCAGATGCCCTTTTAAAAGACTACAGCCGTAAAACACTGAAAATACGGAAGGAAGTAGGAATTCCGTTTTTGTCAAACAGCGACCCCTAGAGTCGCTGTGGAGTACTTGTACTGTCGTGAATAGCACTCACGCAGAGATGGCTCGCACTCACGGCCGGATCCCCTCCCCCTGTACACCGGTACCTGTTCAGGATGGACGCTGTAACGAGTGGAAATAAGGTATGCCCCTTTAAGAGCTGCGCGGCCCGCCGGCCCAAAGTTGCAAGGGTGGTTTTGCGGCTCACAGGCACCAGGGGGGTGCGAGACGACCACCATTCAACACGAAATCAGTAATATAAACATTACAATGACTCCAAAGCTGTTCGGTTAAGGTAAAAAAAGTTACTTAGTTCACCTTTAATATGTATCTGCACATATTATCCTTTTTTTGATTTTGCTTTTAGCTGTTTGTGCATGTAAACAACATCTGCAAAGTTACAAAGCACAAAGTGAGTGAATTCCACAAAGTGAGCCACTTCACGTCGAACGCATCTAGTATTATCAGACTTGGTACAAACTGGTATGGCAATACTGACGTCATAGATTTAATATTTGTAATGGTATTACAGTTTTTTTTTCGATTGCTTAAGCACAATTTTGAAAACAGGGCCCGGTTTGTCAAAACACTACACACAATTAACACAACCCTACACCAAAGTAGCACAACACTTCAGATCATTTGCAAAATGGAACACTTTTGTCAATACTATTCAATGTCTTATAAAAACCTTATTTTGTTGTCATAACATAAACACAACCATCATATGGTTTGACTCTGTTTGAATCAGTTAAACACTCCTGGGCTCAACCTAAAACATTTTTAGCATTTACAGAGAAAGTGTAAAAATCAATTCACCACATGACACAAATTTTGCTGACTAATGAAAATATTTATTTCTTTTCATGTACTCAAGTCAGTCAATACTGAACATTTCAACAATTTTTTTTTCCAGTTTTCATACAGTATTACTGAACGTACCATTGTACTGTAAGCTTACAGTAATACAGTAACAAATTACATATCCAGTTCAGTACTAAACATCTCTCCGCCTAGCTGGTTCTGGCCACAGGGCCTCGTCAACATCACAGGCTATGTTTTCATTTGCAAGGCAACGTGGGAAGAATCTTTTCGAGTGACGAATCACCCCTTGTATGGATGCTGCTTCAAATTGATTCCTCCAAATTGACATAGGGCCGGAGATCATAAACCTTCCACCGCCATGTTGAGAAGAACTCCTCGATGGGGTTTAGGAAAGGGGAGTATGGTGGAAGATACTGAACCGTAAATTGTGGGTGTTGATGAAACCAGTTTTGGACCAGAGCAGAACGATGGAAAGCTACATTGTCCCAGATGACAATGTATTGCATCTGGTCCCTTTTGTTTGCTGCTGTGATAATATCGTGTAATCGGTCTAAAAATGTAAGAATGAGGACAGTGTTGTAAGGACCCAAGTTGGCATGGCGGTGGAGGACCCCATTCTGTGTAATGGCAGCACAAAGGGTAATGTTACCCCCACGTTGCCCTGGTACATTGACAATAGCCCTGTGGCCAATGATGTTTCTTTCCCTTCTTCGCACTGTTGTTAGGTTAAATCCAGCCTCATCAATGTATATAAACTCATGCGGGACTTCCTCCGCATCCATTTGCAAAACTCTCTGAAATACAGCAAAAGATCACATTGTGTAGATCAATATACTGTAGGTCTGCTATATAGTAAAATTACATGCACAGTAAAAAGGTTATGTGTGCAGTACACAACACTACAGTCAGTGAACAAAACGTACCACCACATATTCACACCGCAGGACCTTCACCCTGTCTGAATTTCTTTCAAATGGCACTTTATACAGTTGTTTCATCAGAACTTGATGTTTTTTAAGGATACGGGCTATTGTTGACAGAGAGACCCGTTGGACATTATTGGAAATGAGGTGATCATTGACAATATGGGCTTGAATTTCTCGAAGTCTGATTGCATTATTGGCCAAAACGAGGTTTATGATCTCTCTCTTGCTCCTGTGTGAATATGGGGCCCCTCCCTCCTTGGTGCTCACGACGTTCAATCCTATGTTGGCCAAACAAAATACATAGCCTACTGTAAATTGATACATGCAGTAACCAATGGATTTTCTGTTGATTGAAGAGAAGTTTCTCACCTGTGCTCTTGACGAAATGTCCGAACTATTGATGCCACCGTGTACCTGCTTAGGTTAGGCTGTACTCTCAGTCCAGCCTCTCTCAGTGTTAGTCCGTGGTTTATTACATGATCCACAATTGTTGCACGAATTTCGTTACGCAGATTTGGTTGTCTTCTTTTTTGTGCATGTCCTACCACTCCTCCAGGTCTTCCTCTTCCTCTCCCTCTCCCTCTCCCTCTTCCTCTCCCTCTTCCTCTTCCTCTTCCTCTTCCTCTTCCTCTTCCTCTTCCTCTTCCTCTTCCTCTTCCTCTTCCTCTTCCTCTCCCTCTCCCTCTTCCTCTTCCTCTTCCTCTTACTCTTCTACTTCCTCTGACACCGTCCATTTTGAAGACAAGTGAACTTACCTGTTGCCTTTTTATAGTACTTACACCTGATTGGTGTGTCTACAATTAAGCACCAGTGTGTGTGCACACCTGGTGGCTGTGTTTAACCAATTGGTTCATGGGTGTGTTCATTTGAAAGCCTTTGCTTTGAAATTGCAAGGAAATTACATCATGATAAATTTCTTTTGTCAAATGCATACAAGTGTGTTTAGTGTTTTGCAAATCACTGTGTGTAATTTTTTGCAAAAAGTGTGAAGCTGACAATGTGCTTACAGTTGTGCAAATCTAGGCCGGTGTTTTGCTCCTTGAGTGTAAGGTTTTGCTAATTGTGGGAAAGTTCTAATTTTAGTGCGTAGGCAATCGAAAAAAACTGTAATGGCATTACAGTTCCGACACACACTCTAAGCCGTGGACCAATCACAGCAGGCTAGGCCATGCAGCTGACCAATCACAGCAGGCTGTTCTTTTCGGGAGAGGCGGGCTTTAAAGAGACAGGTCCTAAAACACAGAGGATTACAGCATGAGAATAGCTTGTTTTCATATGACGTCACGCCACTGCGTTGCCATGGTGCGAAATGCAAATGGAGGGCAGGAAGTGATTTGCTGTATTTAGAAAGCACTATAACAAACTCAAAATGCCTTTGTTTTGCGCCGTTTATGGTTACTTAAATCGATGAAACTACGATGAGTTTTTATCGTGTACCAAAAGTTGTTGTTCATAAGGGGGGAAAATGCAAGAAATTGACCGAAAAACTCCGGAAAAACGGCTTGCAAACCTACGTCTGCGGTCGGGAGGAGCCGAATGGGAAAATACCCGTGTGTGCAGTGATCACTTCGTCAAAGGTGAGTTAATACAACTTAAGTGGCTATATTTGTGTAACGTGTAACGTTTCCGAACTTTGTAAAGTCAAAGTATGTCTGTAAGACGAGGTAGTTGCTGATATCTACCGCCTCGATAGCAGGAAAATCTTTAAATTCAGTTTAAAAATCGCTCCTCTTCATAACGTAAGGATCACGTCCAACATATGTTTGATTTTTTGTTTATTTCTTTCTCTTGTAATAGCGTGTAAAGTAGTACAGTACGGACTTTCCTCCATCTCGTCCATTGCGCTCTTCACTCCCTGCCCTCCATCTGAATTTCGCGCGTCATCATAATCCCGTGACTGAAACCCAGCTATTAAAAAAATTGTGTTTCGAACTTTAAAGGTGACATATGTAATATAAATCTATGGTGTTTCCAGAATGTCTGTGAAATTTTAGCTCAAAATATCAGATCATTTATTATATCTTGTCAAATTTGCCCCTTTTTGGGTGTGAGCAAAAACTTGCCATTTTTTGTGTGTGTGTCCCTTTAAATGCAAATGAGCTGTTGCTCCACCTCCGTTCAGAAGAGGGCTGAGCCTTTACACGAGCTTCAGAAACTCCGGCAATAACAAAACAGGCCAATCTCACTGATCCAGAATCCAAGAAATAACCAATAGCGGAAGAGGATGCAACTTTTAGACGCTCCTGGACGTTTCTGAATGTTAGTGGAGACA
Organism: Rhinichthys klamathensis goyatoka; assembly: GCF_029890125.1. Lineage (NCBI taxonomy): Eukaryota > Metazoa > Chordata > Actinopteri > Cypriniformes > Leuciscidae > Rhinichthys > Rhinichthys klamathensis. Next base: position 2,738,637 of record NW_026606771.1, on the reverse strand, counting down.
TTTATGTAATTGTTGTGGAGTTACATTGATCATCGTACAGATGTCTATAATCACTCGTGTCTATCCTACAGATGTCTATGATCACTCGGGTCTATCCTACAGATGTCTATAATCACTCGTGTCTATCCTACAGATGTCTATGATCACTCGGGTCTATCCTACAGATGTCTATAATCACTCGTGTCTATCCTACAGATGTCTATGATCACTCGTGTCTATCGTACAGATGTCTATAACCACTCGTGTCTATCCTACAGATGTCTATAATCACTCGTGTCTATCGTACGGATGTCTATAATCACTCGGGTCTATCGTACAGATGTCTATAATCACTCGTGTCTATCCTACAGATGTCTATAATCACTCGTGTCTATCCTACAGGTGTCTATAATCACTCGTGTCTATCCTACAGATGTCTATAATCACTCGTGTCTATCGTACAGATGTCTATAATCACTCGTGTCTATCCTACAGATGTCTATAATCACTCGTATCTATCGTAAAGATGTCTATAATCACTCATGTCTATCGCACGGATGTCTATAATCACTCGTGTCTATCCTACAGATGTCTATAATCACTCATGTCTATCGTACGGATGTCTATAATCACTCGTGTCTATCCTACAGATATCTATAATCACTCATGTCTATCGTACGGATGTCTATAATCGCTCGTGTCTATCCTACAGATATCTATAATCACTCATGTCTATCGTACGGATGTCTATAATCACTCGTGTCTATCCTACAGATGTCTATAATCACTCGTGTCTATTGTACAGATGTCTATAATCACTCATGTCTATCCTACAGATGTCTATAATCACTCGTGTCTATCGTACGGATGTCTATAATCACTCGTGTCTATCCTACAGATATCTATAATCACTCATGTCTATCCTACGGATGTCTATAATCACTCGTGTCTATCGTAAAGATGTCTATAATCACTCATGTCTATCGTACAGATGTCTATAATCACTCGTGTCTATCCTACAGATGTCTATAATCCCTCGTGTCTATCCTACATATGTCTATAATCACTCGTGTCTATCCTACAGATGTCTATAATCACTCGTGTCTATCCTACAGATGTCTATAATCCCTCGTGTCTATCCTACAGATGTCTATAATCACTCGTGTCTATCCTACAGATGTCTATAATCACTCATGTCTATCCTACAGATGTCTACAATCACTCGTGTCTATCCTAAAGATGTCTATAATCACTCGTGTCTATCCTACAGATGTCTATAATCACTCGTGTCTATCCTACCGATATCTATAATCACATAATCACTCGTGTCTATCGTAAAGATGTCTATAATCACTCGTGTCTATCCTACGGGTGTCTATAATCACTCGTGTCTATCCTACAGATGTCTATAATCACTCGTGTCTATCCTACGGATGTCTATAATCACTCGTGTCTATCATACAGATGTCTATAATCACTCATGTCTATCCTACGGATGTCTATAATCACTCGTGTCTATCGTACGGATGTCTATAATCACTCGTGTCTATCCTACAGATATCTATAATCACTCGTGTCTATCCTACAGATGTCTATAATCACTCGTGTCTATTCTACGGATGTCTATAATCACTCGTGTCTATCCTACAGATGTCTATAATCACTCGTGTCTATCCTACGGATGTCTATAATCACTTGTGTCTATCCTAAAGATGTCTATAATCACTCGTGTCTATCATACAGATGTCTATAATCACTCGTGTCTATCCTACAGATGTCTATAATCACTCGTGTCTATCCTACAGATGTCTATAATCACTCGTGTCTATCGTACGGATGTCTATAATCACTCGTGTCTATCGTACGGATGTCTATAATCACTCGTGTCTATCGTACAGATGTCTATAATCACTCGTGTCTATCCTACGGATGTCTATAATCACTCGTGTCTATCCTACAGATGTCTATAATCACTCATGTCTATCCTACAGATGTCTATAATCACTCGGGTCTATCCTACAGATGTCTATAATCACTCGTGTCTATCCTACAGATGTCTATAATCACTCGTGTCTATCCTACGGATGTCTATAATCACTCGTGTCTATCGTACAGATGTCTATAATCACTCGGGTCTATCCTACAGATGTCTATAATCACTCGTGTCTATCGTACAGATGTCTATAATCACTCGTGTCTATCGTAAAGATGTCTATAATCACTCATGTCTATCCTACAGATGTCTAAAATCCCTCATGTCTATCCTACAGATGTTTATAATCACTCGTGTCTATCTTACAGATGTCTATAATCACTCGTGTCTATCCTACGGATGTCTATAATCACTCGTGTCTATCGTACGGATGTCTATAATCACTCGTGTCTATCCTACGGATGTCTATAATCACTTGTGTCTATCTTACAGATGTCTATAATCACTCGTGTCTATCCTACAGATGTCTATAATCACTCGTGTCTATCCTACAGATGTCTATAATCACTCATGTCTATCCTAAAGATGTCTATAATCACTCGTGTCTATCCTACAGATGTCTATAATCACTCATGTCTATTACACAGATGTCTATGATCACTCATGTCTATCCTACAGATGTCTATAGTCACTCGTGTCTATCCTACAGATGTCTATAATCACTCGTGTCTATCCTACGGATGTCTATAATCACTCGTGTCTATCCTACAGATGTCTATAATCACTCATGTCTATCCTACAGATGTCTAAAATCACTCGTGTCTATCCTACAGATGTCTATAATCACTCGTGTCTATCCTACAGATGTCTATAATCACTCGTGTCTATCCTACGGATGTCTATAATCACTCGTGTCTATCCTACAGATGTCTATAATCACTCATGTCTATCCTACAGATGTCTAAAATCACTCGTGTCTATCCTACAGATGTCTATAATCACTCGTGTCTATCCTACAGATGTCTATAATCACTCGTGTCTATCCTACAGATGTCTATAATCACTCGTGTCTATCCTACGGATGTCTATAATCACTCGTGTCTATCGTACAGATGTCTATAATCACTCGGGTCTATCCTACAGATGTCTATAATCACTCGTGTCTATCGTACAGATGTCTATAATCACTCGTGTCTATCGTAAAGATGTCTATAATCACTCGTGTCTATCGTAAAGATGTCTATAATCACTCGTGTCTATCCTACGGATGTCTATAATCACTCGTGTCTATCGTACGGATGTCTATAATCACTCGTGTCTATCCTACAGATGTCTATAATCCATCGTGTCTATCCTACGGATGTCTATAATCACTCGTGTCTATCGTAAAGATGTCTATAATCACTCGTGTCTATCCTACGGATGTCTATAATCACTCGTGTCTATCCTACGGATGTCTACAATCACTCGTGTCTATCCTACGGATGTCTATAATCACTCGTGTCTATCCTACAGATGTCTATAATCCATCGTGTCTATCCTACGGATGTCTATAATCACTCGTGTCTATCCTACAGATGTCTATAATCACTCGTGTCTATCCTACGGATGTCTATAATCACTCGTGTCTATCGTACGGATGTCTATAATCACTCGTGTCTATCCTACGGATGTGTATAATCACTCGTGTCTATCCTACAGATATCTATAATCCATCGTGTCTATCCTACAGATGTCTATAATCACTCGTGTCTATCCTACGGATGTCTATAATCACTCGTGTATATCGTACGGATGTCTATAATCACTCGTGTCTATCCTACAGATGTCTATAATCACTCATGTCTATCCTAAAGATGTCTATAATCACTCGTGTCTATCCTACAGATGTCTATAATCACTCATGTCTATTACACAGATGTCTATGATCACTCATGTCTATCCTACAGATGTCTATAGTCACTCGTGTCTATCCTACAGATGTCTATAATCACTCATGTCTATCCTACAGATGTCTATAATCACTCATGTCTATCGTACAGATGTCTATAATCACTCGTGTCTATCCTACAGATGTCTATAATCACTCGTGTCTATTGTACAGATGTCTATAATCACTCATGTCTATCGTACAGATGTCTATAATCACTTGTGTCTATCCTACAGATGTCTATAATAACTCGTGTCTATCGTACAGATGTCTATAATCACTCATGTCTATCGTACAGATGTCTATAATCACTCGGGTCTATCCTACAGATGTCTATAATCACTCGTGTCTATCCTACAGATGTCTATAATCACTCGGGTCTATCCTACAGATGTCTATAATCACCCGGGTCTATCCTACAGATGTCTATAATCACTCGTGTATATCGAACGGATATGAGTCATTAATGCAACTGGTCATTCAGACTAAACCTGCGGTGTTTGTAAAGGGTCGTGGCGTCCAGTCTCGGCTCAGATCTAGCGCAGGTGTGGTTGAGTCGGAGTCTGAGTCTCTGAACACGTGGAATATTAACCCTAGTGTAATTTAATCATGTCTTCTGACCTTATTTAACAGCATCCAAACTCAATCAGCCCTGCTCTGCTGAACATCCGCACAACACACACTCTCGCTTTAAGCTCATTTAATGCCTATACAAGTTAGTTCTCTAGCTTACAGGTATGGGTTAGCTAATGCAGAAAGTATATTGCTTTTAGGAATGACAAATTGATTCTGTAGTACTTTGAGCAGTGAAAATATTTCTTATGAAATAACAGTGAAAGCAGTTATACTTATTCTGGTAACACTTTACAATAAGGTTCCATCTGTTTACATTACATTTAATCTTAGTTAATGTTAATTTCAACATTTACTAATATATTACTAAAATCAAAACTTGATCTGTTAATATTATTTAATACACCACTATAAAGCTCAATAACAAATTCAAAGTTATGAGAGTTCAACTAAGCAACACATTGAACATAAATTACATTTTTAATGCTGGAATTACATTTGCCGAAACTTCACTGATCAATCTCACAGATCCGATACACAGTCAGGGAACATTTGGGACCTTTGATGATGGATAATCAAGCTATTTTAATTTTAATAATGTCAAATTAGTTTTAATTTATTATACACATAACCCACTGCCTGTAATTACACTGAAATTAATGAATTAATTTCACTAGAAAAGTCCTAAACTGGAACTACATGAACATCTTAAACTGCAGTAATACAGATTAATAATAAATATAATGAGTGGGTAGTCCTCAGGGGAAACTTCTGCGCGCTTGCTAATAAAACAAAGATGTCTTCTATAATTTGTCCTGTGCTCGTTTGCTTTAATGAGCCTGTTGATGCTCATTGATGAAGCAGATTAATGACTGAAGGCTCAAGAGCTTTTATTTCTCTCAACTCTAATGAGCTTTACTGAACATTTCCTTCGCAGTTTTGACAGATGAAAAACTGCTGCAATTATTGGAAACTCTGGACTTTTTAATAGTCTTATGGTGATTTACTTCTCAGCATTGCACCAAAATGACTTTACATCATTTCATAAAAAATAAAACATTATGAATAATAAAACATTGCCCAGATTTTTTCTCTGTTTAACAAAAAAATATTAATATTAAATTTTTTAATGATTTCTAATTGGGAGGATATTAACTGATTACAGTAAATGAAACGACTTATTGCCGGGAAACTTAATAGATATATTACACTGTCATTGATCTTGTCATAATTTGTTGTCAGTGCTGAATAGATCATCAGTTGATGTGTTCATTCTTGTAATAACAGTCAGAAACTGCACAGATGTTTGAGGATAAATACTGTGTCATCAAACTGACGAATAAAGACCTGCAGTTTAGCTCTCAACAACTGTTTCATATCGAGGTTGCGAATTTAAAGGCCCCCTGAAATCAAAAAGTACGTTTTTTAGCTTTTATTATGAATATGTTAGCCTTAAGGTTATGAATAAGCTTGTGTGTTCCAAAACAACGAGAACATTAGCATTTAGGAGATGTAAGCATTCAAAACGTACAGTCTCTCACTTCCGCTAAAATGGTTCAGAGATTTTTATGACATCACCGCGACTTCAGCTTGCTTCTGTCCAATCAAATGCTCTCTAGAATCTAAAGCTCCGCCCCCTATGCTAAACACCACCTGACCGAAGCGAGCGTTGACAGACACAGAGCACTATGTGTTGGAGTGTGTGTTCGGTTGCTCAAACACTTGAGTTTTATTCTGTTTTCCAACTGTACGTTGGTTATGCTTGAAATGGCTAGAATTTATTCACATCTCTACTATTAAATCCAGCGTATCATTAGCGCTCGGGTTCGCTTCCATAGTGCTGTCAGTCTGTGAGGTAAACAAAACGCTATTGGTTATTTATAAAGGGGGAGGGGCTATTCAATATGTCCCGCCTTAACTTCCTGTTTCAGTGGAAATTAAAGCTGCGCGCTCCAAGGCACTTCCGTGGGCCTTTAACTTGTGCACAAAATTGGAATATTGCATAAAACATTTGTGTATAAAGCAGCGTTTCCATCCCATGTGTTCAAGAGGACAAAATGGGAAATTGTGGCAAAGGTTTCTGCAATCAGACTCTTTTTCCCTCCATCATAAACGAGTGTGTGTCGAGCGTCAGACGAAACAAAGTAAACGCTGTCATGTTCTCTTGCGTTCGGATGCTGGTGATCGGGAACACACTCGTGTGTGTGAGACGCTTCTGAAGGGAATTAAACCCAATCACTCTGATCACACACTTCGACTCCAGCGTTTCAGAAACACCAAACCAACATTAGAGACGCTGCGACGCCATTGGTCCACTGGTTACTCCAGTTATCCAATCACAGCCGACGCTGAGGCAAAGTCACATGAGGTTTTTGTTTTATTCAGTAAATGTGTTTCCATCATAGTTTATATGCACGTCTTGTCGGATAAAAGAATGATCCGCCTCAATTGATCGCATATGTTTTTTATCCACATTTTTTGAATGTATGTGCATCTTGGTGTCTCTCTCTCTGTTGTTCTACTCTATTGAAATGCTGTATGTCCTCTTGTCTGTATTTCGTATTCTATTGTTTGAGTTTCTGGAATAAAAAATAACATTACAAGAATACTTTCGGATGCACTGAAAAATCACTTCTGCGCAGTAAAACATATGGATTATTCATTGTGTATGTGCAACTCTATATTCTCAAGCAGGCTATATATATACTGTATATTAATCTATGTTGTGTGTGTGCAATGTGTGTTTTATATGCATGTGCATGTACTGTAAAATCCTAATAAGTTTATTTTACAAGAAATTACTATGTCAGTCTTTCTACTAACAAAAGTTCATGCTTACTCTTTTTTGTAATTATTAGGGCCCAAGCCCAAAGGGCGAAGGCCCTATTGTTTTCCTTAGGATTATTTATTATTATTATTATTCTTATTATTTTTCTGCTACCTTTTGGACACTTTTGGAGGCCTTAACATGCTCAAAAACTCCTGAAACTTTGCACACTGGTCAGAACCCGCGGCCATCAGGGCCGGGCTGAAGATGGTACCCGGGCGTGGCAGGGGGGCTCGACAGCGCCCCCTGGAACGGGGTCCGAAAACATGGTCCATAAATCAAACACGCTTGCATGTAATAATATGAAACTCGGTACACATGTAGATCTCCTCGTTTCATTTATACTTCACACTCTTACTTTTTACCCCAGCCCAACAGGAAGTCGGCTATTTAGGGTTGTTGGTAAAACACACGCAATGGAATGTGAAATACTCCTCCTAGAGAATTCAAACAAACGGCACGAAACTCGGTCAGCATGAAGTCAAGACATTGAGGATGAAAGTTTGCGAGGGGATTTTTGATATCTCGAACGGTTTGGCCGTGGCGAGGAAACAAAATTATGGCGAGAAACGTGAAACAGGAAGTGTGTCATAACTACTGCATACATTAACTGATCTTGATGAAACTTCACCAGTGTGTTCGTTGTAAGAGCCCGATCACATGGATGTGACTATTGTGAGTCAAAGTTATAGCGCCACCAACTGGCAGAAGGAAGTGTGTCACTTCCTAAATGCTTTGAAATCACCCTCTTATTTTTACCCGATTTGCTTCAAACTTCACTACTATAATGTAAACACACGGCAGATGTAGACCTGTGAATGGATTCTTGATATCTTAGATACTGTTGTCGTGGCAACGCATCAAACTTTAATATTCTTTTTTTATGCTTTTGAGACTCTTAGCATGCCTGAAATTGCTTAAAATTGCATGAAACTCGACAGACACATCTCATTTATTAGCCAGTAGACATGTGCAAAGTTTCAGAAACGGGCGTGTTGAGGGCTCAGTAGCGCCACCTTTTGTCAAAAGTGGGGGGATTAATTTTATCTACAGTAATAAAAATCGGTATGTGTATTGTTCTCCTCCAGCCAGACAAGTTTCTAATTTACACTCAATAGCTCCAACCAACAGGAAGTCAGATATTTTGGTTTGAAAATTGTCATTTTATGTCTCTCTCTCTCTCTGAGCCTACGTCTCTGTGTGTGTGTGTGTCTGTGAGTGTGGGGAGGGGGAGGGGGGCTAGATTAACCATTTGACTGCTGTGTTGTTTGGCCTGCATTAAAAAAGAAAATAAATGTCTTACGCCTTGTATTTTTTAAATAAGTTGTATTAATAAGTAAAGGCATATAACCAGTTGAATTGTAGTGCATTGAAAATAGTTTTATATAATTAGTTTATTAATTAAATTAACTTGGTCCATAAACTTCGTCAGAAAATTTGGTCCATAAATCAAACACACTTGCATGTAATATTATGAAACTCGGTATATAGATCTCATCGGGCCAAACAACTTTAAGCCAGCCCAACAGGAAGTGGGCTATTTTTGTCTTAATGTGGATGTTTTGCAAAACCAGGCTCTACATTTTTACCCACTCCTCTTAAGTGGTTTATTTTATTCCCACCAAACTTTTTCAACATGATGAAAATACATTAAAGAAGCATAATTGTGAATATCTATTGAATATCTCTAATTGTTTTGCTATGGCGAGGGATTAAAATCATGTAAAAAAAAAATAAACACTAAAAGCCTCATATCTTCTAAAAATTTAATTATACACCATTTATTTCTAGATAAAATTATACAAATATCACAACTAAACCCATTTTATTCTTGTTTTCAATTTAAGAGTAATGTACAAGTTTAAAAACAGCCAGGATGCACTATTCAGTTAAAAAAAATAAATATATCAAATAATACATAGGGCTATACTGCCCTCTTGTGTTCAAAATCAGGTAGGCCTATTGTATTTAAATATATTAGGTAGCCTATGTGACTCCGAGAATATTTTCTCACCGGTTATTTGACGTGTAAAACGTGTTAAATCGCTAAGTTAAAAGTGAAAGTAAAGTAAGGACGTCCGCACGGACATTTATAGTGGTGGCGCTCACAGTGCGCTCGAATGAATTTCTATGGAAGTAGAAATGAAAAAACATTCGCTCTGTTTTGCTCGCTCGTCGCCATGGACGCGCACCGTTATGAATTCCAGTGCAGCCGCATACTTTTTAGTGTCACTAAAATTAGCGCCATATCGGGGACCGATTGCTTCCGGTTTTCAGGGAAAAGACAACAACAAAAGAGTAAATGACAGATTCGCTTATATAGGCGCTTTTACACAAAATATTCCGTCATAATTTTTCCAGTCAGCTCTTCACTCTCGTGATTAATGAATTTTGACTCCTGTTGCTGATCTTTGCTGCAACTTTCGTTCTGCTCACAATTTAGTAAGCAAATACGTTCAAGTTTTAATTGTAGTGACTAAATGATTTTATTATACACACACCAAATTGACGGTGGGGGGCCATGGTATATTTAAATCTGCCAATTGTAATATCTGCTGGGCACCCCTAGTCTAGTCTTATTAAATGTATGCTTCATCTTTCATTTTTAATTTGTAAATTTGATCAATAAATTCAATTATTTAGAATAATAAGACACTATATGGCTGTTACTCTAGGTAGGGGTGATCAAATTAAATCGTTTACACTGAAAAATAACAATGCATTAAATAATGTGAGATTGTTTTAAATATGAGTTGGAAAGAATGATACTTTTAAACATAACACTAAACCGTCATTAGGTGTCGCCAGGCGACCGTCTTAATGAGTGAGTCATTGATTCATTCGTTCAAATGATTCGTTCGAACGACTGAGTCATTCATGAATGAGACAATACATGTTTATGGATTGGTCATTGAATCTTTGAGTCAATCGATTCGTTCAAAATGCTGAATCATTGTGTCTCTTACAGCGACAAGAGTTTAACCCTTGTTCAAGTTTAAGGCCTTGTCTTTTTGGATATATATCTTTTTTTTTAAATTCCAAAATATGCATACAACCCATATATTTTAAATGTATCGTTTGCTTTAAATTAAATTAAGATTGTATGTTTGGTAATTTAACCTGAGATGAATGTGCTATATTTCAGATCAATATATTTGTTTTCCTTAAAATTTGAACTAACACTAACTTTATTCTCATCTGAATTATAAATAACTTATTCCTGTATAAAATAAAAACACATTAGAATTTTCTTTTTTAATCAATGTAGAATGTGTAATTGAAAAATAAACAGATTAGGGCTCTGAGGACAATAAATGAAAATCAATGCGATATGGTGAATGTCCAAAAGATGGCTCCCACAGACTGTTTTAAATGGGGTTGGTTAAATATTTTTTGCTTTTAGACAGTGTGTGCGTGTGATTTTAGTTGGGTGACAGTTGTAGGTTACAGTTTGACAAGAGTTTATAGTTTGACAAAAGCACTTTGTTGTGTTTTATTGCGAGTGTACACAAATATAAGTAAACACTTTGCAGTTTGAATGATGTCCTCTATGAACAAAATGACGGAGTATGTTTTTATGTGTAACAGTTCAATCGCACCCGCACCCGCACCTCACCCACACACACACACAGACACACAGACACAGACACACACACACACACACACACACACACACACACACACACACACACACACACACACACACACACACACACACACACACACACACACACACACACACACACACACACATATTGAAACCTGAGTGAAGTACAAAGCCCATAATGAAGAATAGTTTAGCATCCAAATACATCGCAAATGTTGAAACAGTTTGATTCTAATGAGAGAGTTACGTGAGCCAAACACCACCTAATTTTTACTTTCGCTTTCAATTATTTCGGTTATTTCTTAATTATAGTTTTTTTTTATTCTTGTTCTGTTCTGAATATCATTAAATTTAAAGAATTGCTTGTGTAATATTTTGAGTGTATCATCAAAACAGATTAATTCTCTCGGTTTAGTGATTCCCTAGTTATTTTTTTATTGTTTTCATTGTTCTAATCCGGTAAGGCAAGTGATATATATATATATATATTTATTATTATTATTATTATTATTATTATTATTATTTTTCTGCTACCTTTTGGACACTTTTGGAGGCCTTAACATGCTCAAAAACTCCTGAAACTTTGCACACATGTCAGAACCCGCGGCCATCAGGGCCGGGCTGAAGATGGTACCCGGGCGTGGCAGGGGGGCTCGACAGCGCCCCCTGGAACGGGGTCCGAAAACATGGTCCATAAATCAAACACGCTTGCATGTAATAATATGAAACTCGGTACACATGTAGATCTCCTCGTTTCATATATACTTCACACTCTTACTTTTTACCCCAGCCCAACAGGAAGTCGGCTATTTAGGGTTGTTGGTAAAACACACGCAATGGAATGTGAAATACTCCTCCTAGAGAATTCAAACAAACGGCACGAAACTCGGTCAGCATGAAGTCAAGACATTGAGGATGAAAGTTTGCGAGGGGATTTTTGATATCTCGAACGGTTTGGCCGTGGCGAGGAAACGAATTTATGGCGAGAAACAACAAACAAGAAGTGCGTTATAACTTCTGCATACATTAACTGATCTTGATGAAACTTCAGCAGTGTGATCGCTGTAAGAGGCCGATCACATGGATGTGACTATTGTGAGTCAAAGTTATAGCGCCACCAACTGGCAGCAGGAAGTGTGTCACTTTCTAAATGCTTTTGACAAAAGTGGGGGGGTTAGTTTTATCTACAGTAACAAAACTCGATATGTATATTGTACTCTTCGAGCCGGACAACTTTCTAATTTACCGTAATTAGCTACGACCAACAGGAAGTCAGATATTTTGGTTTGAATGTGGATTTCAGATTCTGAGTTTTTAGCTACTCCTCCTAAGTAGTTTATTTTATTCATGCCAAACTTTTTCAACATGATGAAAATACATTGAAGATGCTAAATTGTGAACAGATATTGAATATCTCAAACGGTTTTGCTATGGTTGAGGGATTCAAGTAATGTCAAAAAAAGAATCAGGGCATGTCTCATATCTTTCTAAAATGTAATTATACACCATTTATTTTTATATAAAATTATACAAATATTAGAACTAAACCCATTTTATTCCTTTTTTTCAATTTAAGAATTATTTTTAAGTTTAAAAACAGCCAGAATGGTTGTTTAGTCAAAAATAATAATAATCCAAATCATATATAGTGCTATACTGCCCTCTTGTGTTCAAAATCAGGTAGGCCTATTGAATTTATAAATATTTATATATTAGGGATGTTACTATGGGAATATTTTCCCACCGGTTAATCAACGTGTGATTGTGTAAACCAATTGTGTAAACCTCCCGCTGGGGGGTTTAAAAACACTAACTTGAAAGCGAAAGTATAATATGGACGTCCGCACAGACATTGAAATGGTGGCGCTCGAATGAATTCCTATGGAAGTAGAAATTAACTAAACGTTCGCTCTGTTCTGCTCGCTCGTCGCCATGGACGCGCACCATTATGAATGCCAGTGCAGCCGCATACTTTTTAGTGTCACTAAAATTAGTGCAATTTCGGGGGCCGATTGCTTGAATTGTGAGTTCAATAGTCTATTATTTTTCACGGAAAACACAACAATAAAAGAGTACAATGACAGATTCGCTTAAATAGGCGTTTTTACATAAAATAGCCTATTCCATCATCATCTTTTCAGTCAGCTCTTCACTCTCGTGATTAATGAAATTTGACTCCTGTTGCTGATATTTGCTGCAACTTTCGTTCAGCTCACAATTTAGTAAGCAAACACGTTTCAAATGTGTTTTTATTTTATTTTTGTGTATGTGTGTGTATATGTATGTATATATATAAATATAGCTTATGTTTCAAATATGAGTTAATTAACAATCGTTGGAAAGAATGATACTTTTAAACATAACACTAAACCGTCATTAGGTGTCGCCAGGCGACCGTCTTAATGAGCGAGTCATTGATTCATTCGTTTGAACGACTGAGTCATTCATGAATGAGATAGATGTTTATGGATTGATTGGTCATTGAATCTTTGAGTCAACCGATTCGTTCAAAATGCTGAATCATTCAGTAATGAGAACGCGTTGCTGTGAGATGCGCGATGGTTCTGCTGTGATCTTTGTTTAACTATTTTCGCTGCTGAAACAGAAAAAAAGTCAATATTGCATGTAAAATGTAAGTGATTTGACTTGTGTGTGTGTGTGTGTGTGTGATTGTGTGTGTGATTGTGTCTGTTACAGTGATAAGAGTTTAACTCTTGTTAAACTTTAGGCCTTGTCTTTTTGGATATATATCTTTTTATATTAAAAAATAGTCATACAACCCATATATTTTAAATGTATTGTTTGCTTTAAATTACATTAAGATTGTATGTTTGGTAATTGAACCTGAATGAATTTTAAATGAATGTGCTATATTTCAGATCATATATTTGTTTTCCTTAAAATTTGAACTAACACTAACTTTATTCTCATCTGAATGATAGATTATTTATTTCTGTATAAAATAAAAACACATTTGATTTTTCTTTTTTAATCAATGTAGAATGTGTAACTGAAAAAATAAACAGATTAGGGCTCTGTTTGATGACAAGAAATGAAAACCAATGCGATATGATGAATGTCCAAAAGATGGCTCCCACAGACTGTTTTTAAATAGGATTGTTTGATATTTTTTGCTTTTAAACTGTGTGTGTGTGTGTGTGTGTGTAAGAGATTTTGGTTGGGTGACAGTTGTAGTTTACAGTTTGACAAGAGTTTATAGCTTGACAAAAGCACAATGTTGTGTTTTATTGCAAGTGTACACAAATATAAGTAAACACTTTGCAGTTTGAATAATGTCCTGTATGAACAAAAGGACGGAGTATGTTTTTATGTCTACATTGTTCAATTACGCCACACACACACACACACACACAAACACACACACACACACACACACACACACACACACACACACACACACACACAAACACTATTTTTCTAATCAGATCAGGCAAGTAATATTCTGTCTTGTCTCTTAAAAAAACAATATATATATATTTATGTATATATATATATATATATATATATACGTGTGTGTGTGTGTGTGTGTGTTTGTGTGTGTATATATATAAATATAGCTGCGAGCAGCGATGAAAGGGCCAAAGCCGGCGGCACCGCCACCCCGGTTATAGCGCCACCAACTGGCAGCAGGAAGTCTGTCACTTTCAAAAAGCTTTGAAATCACCTGATTGCTTCAAACTTCACTACTATGATGTAAACACACGGCAGATGTAGACCTGGATGTAGACCTGACCTTTCAGAAGGTTGCTCTCGCATACTTTGTGGTTGATATGTGCCCTCAATGCACACTTTTGCAGAGCCCACACTGATACAAGCTCTACAGCACACTTCTTTTCGACAGTCAAAGCAGGGTTACGTTTTTGCACGTCGTGCACAATAACCCTAAAGGCACCAGGGTGGCGGTGCCACCGGCTTTATATATATATATATATATATATATATATATAAATATAGCTGCGAGCAGCGATGAAGGGCCAAAGCCGGTGGTACCGCCACCCCGGTGCCTTTAGGTAACTAAAGGCACCGGGGTTGCGGTGCCACCGGCTTGGGCCCGTAATCGCTGCTCGCAGCTATATTTAATGATTGTTTTACTAGCAATCTTCGAGTGAAATTTGGAGGGAGAAAAAATCAGGCTAGTATGTTTACTGTACAATATCTCACTGTATTGACACATGAATTGGACTAATATAAGCTAATATTTTTACATTCCAGCAAAGAGAAACATCCTTTTGTCAAGTGTCCATTTTTAATTCCCACATATATTATTTGTGTCTTCAAAATGCATTAGCACAAAAATATATTTCAAATGTTACTCTGCAAAAAAACTGATGTTCTTCCTCAGTGTTTCTGTCTTGTTTTCCAGCACAAATATAACAAAATATTAAATCAAAATATATTTAGTGGAGAAGCAAAATGTCTGAAGATATATATAAGTGTATAAGTATATAAGTTATATATAAAGTGAGTTCATGATTAAAGCAAGAACAAATATAGGCCAGTAGTGTCTGAAAATAAACTTAATTCAAAGGGAAAACAAGATTATTTTTCTGACAGATATTTGTTCTTGTTTTAAGCACAAATTCACTTCATTTAAACTTTTTTTTTTCAGAAAGCAAGACTTTATATCTTCAGTCATTTTGCTTTTCCAGTAAATGTATCTTGATTTAAGAATGTTTTATATTTGTGGAGAAGAAAATCCTTTTTTGCAGTGTATCATAGAAATCATGCATTCAGTAATGTCTAAATTTGAATTCAAATAAGTCAAACTTTCTTTAAAACTTTCTTTATTTGAACAGTAAATGATGTTATCATACTAGTCTCACTCGAGTGACTTCATCTTTTCCAAACAATAAAAAATAGAAAACTATACTTCTAGGTAAGAATGCATTTCTTAAAGAATGCATTCGAAAAAATGCATGTTTGACGTCTTCATTCATTCATAAATCATGTATAATAAACACTGCAATATTCCATTAAAAACCCCCAATAATTGTCCATTTTGATTATATGGTGAATTTAAAAACATTTTTGTTACTTATAAACAGTTTGTCCAATGTTTCTTTGCTCTGAAGCAAAACCAGCTTGATGAGCGCTAAACTGAAAGTAAATCTAAAACTTTGGTATACTCATATATAATCTTCATGTTTGATGGATCAGGGCCTGTGTGAGTTCTCATCATCTTTGTGTCACGCTGTGTGTTGTGCTCTCGCCCTCGTGCCATCGGACTAAATATTACCCAGAATGCATCAGTTAGCTTGCATGGTCAGTCATTCATCTGATGTGGAAGGAACTCACAGCTTATATCTGAATAACCAAACTCACACTGTACACTTTAGTACACAAATAACCTGAAGTCTTTCCGATCCGGACACACACACACACACACACACACACACACACACACACACACAAGCCTCGGTGTGTTTGTCAGCAGAAATGCTTCGTGGATCTGTACACTTTCGTGTGGCTAAAATTAAAGCACCAGCTCAGTGTGGAAAGAGGATTGTGCATTATTCTTTATTCTTTCTACAATCCATTATGCATCAAGATTCTGCATTGAAATTAGAGACAAATTCATCTAATTTTAGCATAGTACTGTATATCTCACAGCATGTCAATCATTTTGCCATTGAGAAGTGAAGAAATCCTATATTTGCATTACCGTGATATTGTGTGTGTGTGTGTGTGTGTGTGTGTGTGTGTGTGTGTGTGTGTGTGTGTGTGTGTGTGTGTGTGTGTGTGTTGAATGATAAAAACATGCTGATTTTGTGTTTGTGCATTTTGCTGCAAAATAATGCTTCTCTGTAAATGAACATTAGAAATAACAGAATTTGCTTTAGAAAAAAAATAGTTTGATTCACAACAATGTAATATATATTTAGTAACTCAGTAGCAGCTCCATCACTCCACGACAACAGTAATAATGCATTATCTAACTTATGATTTCTTCCCATCTGGTGCATTAAATATAAATATCTGTCATTACTGTCAGGAATGGACACATGCTATCTAATGTTGGACATTTGATTTTCATTCCTTCTTCTCAGAAGCTGCCAGAAATTAAATGGTTATCAAATAATCATGAAATATAAATGTGTGTTTGATGAATGTTCAGAGAATGAGTAACTACGGCTCTTTGTAGACTCAGTCAGAATCAACGGCTGGAGACGAATCGTCAAAAATGAGGCATAATCATCCAATACTCTAAAGAATACAGGTTCCTAAAGCCATACAGAACCATTTCTGGTTCCCAAAGAACCTTTGATCGGTTATTAAAAGAACAATTTTTCTTAGTGATGATAAGAACATTTTAAAAATCTAAAGATCCTTTTCCACTATAAAGAACCTTTTGTGGAATGAAAATGTTCCATGGATGTTAAAGGATCTTCATGGAATCATAAAGGCCAAAAAATTTACTTTTTTTAAGTGTATGTGTGCAATGAAAAAAGTAACTAATTCCTAAAAAAAAAGTACAGTATACTGTTCACATGTTAAGTTATAAAACCCATAGAAAACATTGTAACATTATAAAGATTATGTTTTATTAATTATGTCCTATTAAAGTGCCCCTATTATGCTAGTTTTAATGTTTCTAATGTTGTTTTGGCGTCTCCTCCAACAGGTTTACATTCATCCAAGGTCAAAAACACTGTAATGTCCTCATAATCTCCACTGCAGCTTCAGCTCTTTCTCTCAGTGTCTGAAACGCTACCATCGAGGATTCAGTCTCTCTAAGCCCCGCCTCTCTGAGAGACGCTCTGCTCTGATTGGTCAGAAAGCAAACGCTCATTATCATATCTGAATCTCAGCTCTTGACACACAGTGATACGAACAGTAACGATGGCGTGGGTTTTACCGTTTCAATCTCATCAAAGTGGATTTGCTTTGTCAGCAGAAAACAGCGTCTTCTCGACACAAACAACACGAACCAAACTCTTCCAGTCTCAGATACACTACAGTGTTTGAGGGCGGAGCTAAGAGACGCCGCTCAGCCAATCAGAACCAGAGGCTGGCATTATGCAAATTAGTTACAAACCTGAGTACTGAATTACTGACGACTCGGTTCAGTTCAGAATCAGTTTTTACATGAGAAATTACAGAGTCTTTAATTTTTTTGTGAGAATGTTTTAAAATTCTTTGAATTTCAGAAGCTTTCTGTTTTATCATCTGGTACAGCCTCATTTGTCCCGGACTCTCCGGAACGGGAATGAGTGACAGTAACCTTTCTCAACATGCTGTGTAAGTCATGTAAAGAGCGTCTGCATCAGATTTCACTAGTGTTACTCTGATTATACACACTCTCGGATAAACTGAGGAGTAGACAACCTCGCACAAGTGAGGATTATTATTAAACATCTGAATGCATATGACGAATATTGTTGGCTCCTTGACGAATTCCTTTAGTTCCTATAGTTGTCCGACAGCTGAGCTGATGATATGAAATGCATGTTCACTATGGATGCATTCTGAGATGAAACCGGAGAGAGAGAGAGAGAGAGAGAGAGAGAGAGAGAGAGAGAGAGAGAGAGAGAGAGAGAGAGAGAGAGAGAGAGAGAGAGAGAGAGAGAGAGAGAGAGAGAGAGAGAGAGAGAGAGAGAGAGAGAGAGAAATAAATGAAGACAGTCTTGGCATTTCAAAACAAACTATTTGTAAAACGATCTCACACATCATTGATGCGGCGCTCGGGGAAATTCTGCCTGTCTCAATCCTCATGCAAGTCAACTGGAAAGAAATTGAAGAAAATTATTGATCCTCGCAAAAAAAAAGTCTCTCTGACAAAATTCAATATTTCAATGTGAGTGGTCTAATAAACTGTTCACAAAAGACTATCAGTGAGAAATATCTGCTCATTCTCACAGGTCAATATTTCATTTTTTTTATAAAATACAACTTTTAAAACATAATTTTCCCACAACTCAACTTCTCATCCAAGAACAAGGTTCAACATATGGGTTCAACTCTTGTCTTCAAGAATGTCAGTGTGTTTTTGCTGTATTCACAAGTTTACCCAACAGATATGACATTATAATGTTAGATTGGAGGACCGACACAGAAATTATACATTTAAGTTTTGAAGTAGATGTTTGAAACCGACTCTTTTGTAATCATGTAAGTAGCCTATAACTTATCAAGTAAACTGCCATTCAAAAGTTTGGCACCATTATGATTTTGTTTTCAAGAAATCGATAATTTGACCAGCAAAGATGCATTAAATTGATCCAAAATGACAGTAAATATAAACTGAAAAATTCTAATTTCAAATAAAAACTGTTCTTCTGGGCTTTCTATTCATCAAAGAATCCTGAAAAATAAAATGCATCACAGTTTCCACAAAAATATGAACTGTTTTCAACACTGATAATAATCATACATGTTTCTTGAGCATCAGATCATCATATTAGAGTGATTTCTGAAGGATCATGTGACACTGAAGACTGGAGAAATGATGCTGAAAATACAGCTTTGATCACAGGAATAAATTACACTTTACTATATATTCACATAGAAAACAGCTGATTTACACTGGAATAATATTTCACAATATTACCAAACCTTTTGAAGGTATATTATATGTTTAGTTTTTTAAAGCTAACTTTAAACATGTCCACTCATAAATGAAATGAAGTACAATTCAGTAATGAGCCGTGTGATTGAGTTTTGAACATCACGATCCGCTTCTATCCACTGATGATCTTTGCTTCTGATATCATAATTGGTTGATGGAAGTTATTGCTGAGACGCTGGGTTTGCCACTATCAGCTTTATTATCATCTGAGCTAAAGCTGGATTTGGTGGCAGATCTCGCTTTCTGTCTTTGAGTCCTCAGGATCCAGTTTGATATGAACTAAACCATCCAGAACCAGCTGTATCTACTCAGAACCCTACAGCCCATCATGCCTCTCGGGAAGAACATCGTTCTTTGCAAATATGAGATTATAATGTAGTGTGGTATATATACACATATTTACATAAAACAAGCTATGGATAATTACTATTGCGTATTGTCTTGTTGATGAGACATGTGCTGTAAATTTACTGCAGTAAATGATTGGACTTACTATTATCATCTGGCAGAAGATAAAAAAACCGCCATACAAAACAAATTTGTAGAATTGCGAGGCAACAAATTAATGTGTCAAAAGACTGCAATTGATAAATTATATGCACATGAACACTGATATTTATTACACTGACTTACTTCTGTTGGCAACTAGAACTACATGTCAACGTGGAAGAGATTTTCACATCATAATCACATCATAAGCAGAATTCATCAGTTCATGAGAAGTCCTGCGTTGTCTCCATGCATTAAGAGTCGTTATATCTCCAAAACCCTGTGTGTGTCAACATCAATGACTACCCAAACATCGGGATTCAAATGAATCTTTGAAACAAAGTCTTTGTAATTCATTACAACTTACACCATCAGCAATGTCAATCCTTAAATATCCCATGTGTACAGACACACATCATATATATTTGTACACAGTTACCGGACCGGTTTCCTCGAATCTGATTGGTCGATCAACGTTCCACGAGTGCTGATATTGCATTACTCCACTTTGCGTTTGTTGCAGACGAATTGTGAGTCTGTGTGTTTTAGGTGGGGATGTTATAGTGACTCAGTCGGTTACATTGTTATGCCTGTAGGTCTTCAGATTCTCCGTGAATGAGTCGTTGAATGATTCACTCAACCAATTTGTTCAAAAATAATGCAGGCTGAAACACTTATACTGTGTGTCTCTTCCAGACTAGATGAGACTCACAGATGCATGAGACTCTCCAACAACGGTTACATGAACAAAGCTAGACAAAGGAACGATGAAACATGCCGGCTATTTATACATCGCTCGTACGAATTCGTACGATTTGTCTAAACCCACATGATGGGTAGGTTTAGGGGCGGGGTCAGGGGTAGGTCATTCATACGAATTCATACGAATTTGGTAACTCGTAAAATATGTACGAATTAGCAAAAATCGTACGAATTTGTATGACTGAGGTTGTATGAATTCATACGAATTAGCCACCTCGTAAAATTCGTACGAATTGCCGTGAGTACGGGTTGGAATAAAAGACATGAAATCATGAACACAAAACAAAACCACAACCAGTCGCGACACTCGCTGCCTCCTTTTTACTTCTACCCGAGCCGTTTGAAGGTCTAAGTGGACATTCGTGAAGTAAGGCTTTTAGTAAGGCATCTTTTGATCTACTTTGAAGTAAGTTCCACACACACAAGAGGGTATTTGGGTCTTTTCCCTTCATTATTTGCTGGTGAGTTGAACTGCATTGATGACCTGTGGGTATCTGCTAATATACAGCCATTCATATTTTATGTAAAGTTTGCTTTGCTTTTTTTTTTTTTTTTTTTTTAAGTACATTTCTGTGTAGATACAGTATTGCACCTTAAGGATTTGACTGAAAGTAAATATTGAACATTTCCACCATTATGAAGCATATTATAAGGTAGTTTAATGAACACACACTCCTGTTATGATAGGCTTTGCATCTGAATTTAAACTGTAAAACAATTACTGAAATATACACTTTACTATATACATATGCCACTATAATGATGATACAAGACATGATATTTTCTTTATTTTTTTGTCGTCATTCAAAGCTAATAATTGTCTTTAACTGCTGGGGAAGTGTGGAGTCCTTCTGCCGTACAGATGGAAGGATTTGCTCTATATTAGACTGGAGAGCTAATAGCAGCTCATGCTGTCACGCTCTATAACGGCTCCGCAGGGCCAGTATTTAATAGATCGTGTCTTTGTATAATGTCCGTAACTCTTGCCCTCCAGAGGACTGCAAAGTCACTGGGCGGCTGCTTGCTTTCTGCTAATATTCCAGCCAACAGACTTTTGATTCATAGGCTTTTGAAACTCATTCTTTCCATCACAGCGAAATGTGTTTCCTGCCAAAAATGCCTTCACAGGGTCAAATAGAAAACAATAGAGACTGACCACTAAATAGGACTCAATAGAAAGCAATTAATTGATTTTAATTGTGCATACATCAGTCTGAATTGTAAGGGTAATGTCATAGTCACCAGCTCTGTCACCTTTGTATTTTCATTAGTCACGTGTCTTCCTTTGTTCCGGTTCCCAGACAGTCATTTGTTTCCTTAGTAACCCTCATTACGTCATTAGTTCATCTGTCTCACCCGTTTCCTCGTTAGTCTTGAACCTTCTGCCTGTCTGTACCTGTTTTAGTTATATTATTGTAAGTAAACGCTTTGCTTCGGAACTTCTGACTCCTCTTCTCCTTCTGCCTGCACCACAACCTGACAGGTAACAGGTCAATTTAGCTCAAGAGGAATTATTAATTAATCGTAGGGAATTTTAAAGAATCATTTATTTTACGTCCAAGCAAATGACTCGTCCAGCGTTCACTTGAACGGGCCATAACTATCAGCTCTGCAGCGGATATAAATCTAGACTAAAGTGAAAACACTATTTATTAGCAAGGCAACTGAGATCAGCAGTTTAAGACATTAAATTCGTAAGCACATAACAAGAACACTTCTCTTTAAAATACAAACAAGACTTTATTGATTATTCTAACACATAAAACTATTATCTAACACAAACACACGCACGCACACATTCATACGAGTTCCAGAAAGAAAGAAAGTGAGAAAAGAATGAGTTTAAAGGGTGAGATGATGAAATCCAAAGTTTCTGGGTTACTAGGCGGATGCTCCGGATGTTCAAGGATGTTGCTAAGGTGTTCTGCCTGGTTTCTAGGATGTTGCTAGGGAGCTATGCCTGGTTTAGGATGTTGCTATGTGTTCTGCCTGGTTTCTAGGATGTTGCTAGGGTATTCTGCCTGGTTTCTAGGATGTTGCTAGGGTATTCTGCCTGGTTTCTAGGATGTTGCTAGGGTGTTATCCCTGGTTTCTATGATGTTGCTATGTGTTCTACCTGGTTTCTAGGATGTTGCTTGGGTGTTCTGTCTGGTTTCTAGGGTATTGCTATGTGTTCTGCCTGGTTTCTAGGGTGTTGCTATGTGTTCTACCTGGTTTCTAGGATGTTGCTATGTGTTCTGCCTGGTTTCTAGGATGTTGCTAGGGTGTTCTGCCTGGTTTCTATGATGTTGCTAAGGTGTTCTGCCTGGTTTCTAGGATGTTGCTACCAGGCATGTGTTCTGCCTGGTTTCTAGGATGTTGCTACCATGCATGTGTTCTGCCTGGTTTCTAGGATGTTGCTAGGGTGTTCTGCCTGGTTTCTAGGGTGTTGCTAGTGTGTTCTGCCTGGTTTCTATGATGTTGCTAAGGTGTTCTGCCTGGTTTCTATGATGTTGCTACCAGGCATGTGTTCTGCCTGGTTTCTAGGATGTTGCCATGTGTTCTGTCTGGTTTCTATGATGTTGCTAAGGTGTTCTGCCTGGTTTCTATCATGTTGCTACCAGGCATGTGTTCTGACTGGTTTCTAGGATTTTGCTACCATGCATGTGTTCTGCCTGGTTTCTAGGATTTTGCTATGTTCTGCCTGGTTTCTAGGGTGTTGCTAGTGTGTTCTGCCTGGTTTCTAGGATGTGGCTAAGGTGTTCTGCCTGGTTTCTAGGATGTTGCTAGGGTGTTCTGTCTGGTCTCTAGGATGTTGCTAAGGTGTTCTGCCTGGTTTCTATGATGTTGCTAGGGTGTTCTGGTTGGTTGGTTGTTAAGGTCTTGATGCATTATGGATAGATGGATGGACTAGGATTTAATTTGATTATCCACTACAAAAAACTACAGCAATCCCAAATATTGGACTGAACCAAGCTTGAAGGCTCTAGAACTGAATCTTGAAACAGTTTAGTGTGAGAATAAAAAAATAAAAAGCTTTGTCAAGTCAACATAATGACTGTTTTCAAATAGGTTTTCCAAACACTCCCATAGTCTGCCAATTGGTCGGTCAAACTGGTATACTATTTGGGTGAAGTCTAGTGATGAATGGCTTACTCACAGTTGTCTGCACACTGAACTCTTAGGAAAGCAGAAAGTCTGGTCTCAGTTACGTCATAAATCCTGAAAGAGATCCTGATCGATGCAGGCAGAAGCTCCAACAGTGATGTACAACTAAAGGTAGCCACATATCACTGCTGATCATTGAATCAGTGAATGTTTAACCATTAAAAAGAGGCAAACCAAATCAATGTTTATAGACTGCAACAAGCTGACTGTCATGTCAAAGAGTATTTTAGCATTAAAGCTGCCAGTCTGAGCCTCTCGAAACTCAGGATTGGTGGAGCGTTGATCTAATTCACATTTCTGTTACAGACATGGGATGGATATGCTTACTTATGCCACAATTGGATTGTCTGTAGGATTTCAATATGCTGTGATTTGATTAGAGTGTGCCTGAGCTTTCTTTCTGTCATGATAATTGTCCTCTTTTCTTAGACTCCGTAGCACAATTACATTTTACCTATAACAGTCTCTGAGGGCTCATGGGATTCATAGCAGATATAAAAAAGACAGAACACTGTCTTCAAATAACACAGGCCTGACTGGTTCAACTGTCACTGAAATTTCCCCATGAAAAATAAGTATATCACATTACAGTGTATCATTAGGGTTGGGTTATGGACCCGTTTGGCCCATATATTCGTGGTTTGGTCTGCCAGGGTGCATTTTATTTTACAGTCTGTGTACTTACAGCGTAGTTACCCAAGAAAGGATATAAGGTAACTGCATGGGTTAAGCTTAGGTTTAGGGATAGGTTCAAGGTTAGTGCCTAGTTATAACCCATTATTGTAAGTGCTATAATAAGTACATAAGTAAAATAAAGTGCCTCCATCAGCTCTCTGAATGATAAAGATCACCAAAGGTTGTTGAACATGAGGGCAATAAGTATAAAAAGAAGTGAGCCCAGGGTCCTCATTTATAAAAGGCAGGTATGATCGGATTTGATCCTAAATATCATGGATTTTACCCTGTGTCAAATTTACAGAATACAGAAAACAAATCAAACTCAATATAACAAGACGTCGGGGCACTAGAGAAGAGCTAACCAAACCATCAAAATACAACAACGGACAAATAAGCGCTATACACATAGAAAATGTGAAACAGGTGAGCCTAATTAATGAACGAATGAGTAACCGAGGTAATAAATGAACAGGGACAAAACAAGCAAGGAAACTTAGGGGCCGTTTACGTAACACAACTAAAAAATAAAGACTTTTTTATGTGTTTTGGCCATTCATTTACATGACAACAGCGTTTTGGGGGCCTGAAAATGCAAACTTTTGAAAACGGGTTTCAAAGTGCAAGTTTTTGAAAACGATATGGTTATCCTCTCTGTGTAAACTACAAAAACACAAATCTGTGAAAACGGTGACATGCGTATTACGTGTTCATTCTACAGGCGCGTAGTGTTTCTTTACACTGTGACATCGCCATCTACTGGCCTGGCAGCAGAATACAACGTGTTTAGTCGTTTTCTCAGATCCGTGTGAACGGGGATCGCTTTGACAATGAAGGAAATGAAGGAAAAACTCTTCCGTTTTTAGCACATGGTTGTTGTGTTAACATACCCTAACTTCAAAGAACCAACTAAACAGACCCAACGTGACAGATAAATATGCATTAATGTAATTATATGCACAAAAGAGCAACATTTTAACTGCTTATAATAATTTAGAATATTATATATATAATAACTCTAGAAATATTTTTAGCATGTTATTGAATATGGCAATGTTAATGTGTTGGTTATTAGAGGACTAGATCTGCTACGCTGCTGCTGCAGAGCAAGTATGGACTCGCTACTTTTAATAGATACAAAGACACACTTCTGTGAGCATGTAAGATCTGGGCAGGTGGAGCTGGGGAGGTGGAGGGTTGGAGCTGGGAAGGTGGAGGGTTCAGAGGACAGATCTGGGCAGGTGGAGCTGGGGAGGTGGAGGGTTCAGAGGATAGATCTGGGCAGGTGGAGCTGGGGAGGTGGAGGGTTCAGAGGACAGATCTGGGCAGGTGGAGCTGGGGAGGTAGAGGAATCAGAGGACAGATCTGGGCAGGTGGAGCTGGGGAGGTGGAGGGGATCATAGGACAGATCTGGGCAGGTGGAGCTGGGGAGGTGGAGGGTTCAGAGGACAGATCTGGGCAGGTGGAGCTGAGGAGGTGGAGGGGTTTAGAGGACAGATCTGGGCAGGTGGAGCTGAGGAGGTGGAGGGGATCATAGGACAGATCTGGGCAGGTGGAGCTGGGGAGGTGGAGGGTTCAGAGGACAGATCTGGGCAGGTGGAGCTGAGGAGGTGGAGGGGTTTAGAGGACAGATCTGGGCAGGTGGAGCTGAGGAGGTGGAGGAATCAGAGGACAGATCTGGGCAGGTGGAGCTGGGGAGGTGGAGGGGATCATAGGACAGATCTGGGCAGGTGGAGCTGGGGAGGTGGAGGGTTCAGAGGACAGATCTGGGCAGGTGGAGCTGAGGAGGTGGAGGGGTTTAGAGGACAGATCTGGGCAGGTGGAGCTGAGGAGGTGGAGGGTTCAGAGGACAGATCTGGGCAGGTGGAGCTGAGGAGGTGGAGGGGATCATAGGACAGATCTGGGTAGGTGGAGCTGGGGATGTGGAGGGTTCAGAGGACAGATCTGGGCAGGGGGAGCTGGGGAGGTGGAGGGTTCAGAGGATAGATCTGGGCAGGTGGAGCTGAGGAGGTGGAGGGTTCAGAGGACAGATCTGGGCAGGTGGAGCTGAGGAGGTGGAGGGTTCAGAGGACAGATCTGGGCAGGTGGAGCTGGGGAGGTAGAGGAATCAGAGGACAGATCTGGGCAAGTGGAGCTGGGGAGGTGGAGGGGATCATAGGACAGATCTGGGCAGGTGGAGCTGGGGAGGTGGAGGGTTCAGAGGACAGATCTGGGCAGGTGGAGCTGAGGAGGTGGAGGGGTTAAGAGGACAGATCTGGGCAGGTGGAGCTGAGGAGGTGGAGGGGATCATAGGACAGATCTGGGCAGGTGGAGCTGGGGAGGTGGAGGGTTCAGAGGACAGATCTGGGCAGGTGGAGCTGAGGTGGAGGAGGGGATCATAGGACAGATCTGGGTAGGTGGAGCTGGGGATGTGGAGGGTTCAGAGGACAGATCTGGGCAGGTGGAGCTGGGGAGGTGGAGGGTTCAGAGGATAGATCTGGGCAGGTGGAGCTGGGGAGGTGGAGGGTTCAGAGGACAGATCTGGGCAGGTGGAGCTGAGGAGGTGGAGGGGTTTAGAGGACAGATCTGGGCAGGTGGAGCTGAGGAGGTGGAGGGGATCATAGGACAGATCTGGGCAGGTGGAGCTGGGGAGGTGGAGGATTCAGAGGACAGATCTGGGCAGGTGGAGCTGAGGAGGTGGAGGGGATCATAGGACAGATCTGGGTAGGTGGAGCTGGGGATGTGGAGGGTTCAGAGGACAGATCTGGGCAGGTGGAGCTGGGGAGGTGGAGGGTTCAGAGGATAGATCTGGGCAGGTGGAGCTGGGGAGGTGGAGGGTTCAGAGGACAGATCTGGGCAGGTGGAGCTGGGGAGGTAGAGGAATCAGAGGACAGATCTGGGCAGGTGGAGCTGGGGATGTGGAAGGGTTTAGAGGACAGATCTGGGCAGGTGGAGCTGAGGAGGTGGAGGGGATCATAGGACAGATCTGGGCAGGTGGAGCTGGGGAGGTGGAGGGTTCAGAGGATAGATCTGGGCAGGTGGAGCTGGGGAGGTGGAGAGGGTTCAGAGGACAGATCTGGGCATGTGGAGCTGGGAGGTGGAGGGATCAGAGGACAGATCTGGGCAGGTGGAGCTGGGTAGGTGGAGGGTTCAGAGGACAGATCTGGGCAGGTGGAGCTGGGGAGGTGGAGGGTTCAGAGGATAGATCTGGGCAGGTGGAGCTGGGGAGGTGGAGGGTTCAGAGGACAGATCTGGGCAGGTGGAGCTGGGGAGGTAGATGAATCAGAGGACAGATCTGGGCAGGTGGAGCTGGGGAGGTGGAGGGGTTTAGAGGACAGATCTGGGCAGGTGGAGCTGAGGAGGTGGAGGGGATCATAGGACAGATCTGGGTAGGTGGAGCTGGGGAGGTGGAGGGTTCAGAGGACAGATCTGGGCAGGTGGAGCTGGGGAGGTGGAGGGATCAGAGGACATATCTGGGCAGGTGGATCTGGGGAGGTGGAGGGGTTTAGAGGACAGATCTGGGCAGGTGGAGCTGGGGAGGTAGAGGGATCATAGGACAGATCTGGGCAGGTGGAGCTGGGGAGGTGGAGGGGTTTACAGGACAGATCTGGGCAGGTGGAGCTGATGAGGTGGAGGGGATCATAGGACAGATCTGGGCAGGTGGAGCTGTGGAGGTGGAGGGTTCAGAGGACAGATCTAGGCTGGTGGAGCTGGGGAGGTGGAGGGTTCAGAGGACAGATCTGGGCAGGTGGAGCTGGGGAGGTGGAGGGGTTTAGAGGACAGATCTGGGCAGGTGGAGCTGGGGAGGTGGAGGGATCAGAGGATAGATCTGGGCAAGTGGAGCTGGGGAGGTGGAGGGTTCAGAGGACAGATCTGGGCAGGTGGAGCTGGGGAGGTGGAGGAGTTCAGATGAACTCTGATAGTCCTGCAGGACCAGCTTACAGCAAACACTGAACCAAACTGTTTAAATGCTGAGCAAGCAATCTCATTGGCTGCAGGATCAGTAGAGGCCAATCAGCTTGTGCCATGCAGTAATAATGTGATTGCTTGGTAGTGCATGCATAGAAACTATTGAGTAAAACATTTATGGCTGCATTAATGTCCATTAAGCATCAGTTGCACTGCCAGCAGTTTTCCATCTTGATGCCTCTCTCGTGACCAAACCACGCTTGTCATGAGCCTGTCTCTGGTCTGCGAAAAAATGATTTAAGAGGTGTTTAAACTGACAGTCATCGCTGGAGGTTAACAGGTCACTGTTCTGCTGATCGAAGGCGTTTCTATTTGTCCGTGTTGCTGTAGTTCATACAACACAGTATGACACAACTTAAACACAACACCTTCGTGCTGTCTCCTCCCTCCAGACCTTTAAAACTGATCTCAAGACTCATTTATTTACACTATGCTATGTTACTAATTGTATACTTTAAATTTCTGATCCATGCATGCCGTTTTCTTTTGTACGTAATATGATAACTGTCTCTCTGCCTGAATGTTGTTGTCCTGGTTTTATATATGTAACTGTCAATATATTATGTAAAGTGTACACTATATAAATAAAACGTATTATTATTATTATTATTATTATTATTAATAAAAGACCGCAGGTTTGAATCTCACTGAATGTTCTTGGTACATCTAGAAGCAACGTGTTTCACGACTGAGAAAAAAAGGTGCTACTGGCTGTTTTTCTGCTAGATATCTGGAACAGATTCTCAAAATATTAACAAATGATATGCAGTCCTATTGCTCCATTTTATCTTTACAAATTGCCTGAAGCAAACAAGCAGAGATAGGATCACAGTCTGCAAAAATAGCAGCCTTGTTTTTTCAAGACTTGAACAAAAACATCCGTTTCTGAGAGAAATTACATTACAACCTTTGATTTGAAGTGTTCAAAAAGGTATTTAAAAAAAACTTCTTCAGACTGTGGCAACACCAGAGCTTAATCAAACAAACATGAACATGAATTGATAAAAAGTGCCAAAAAAATAATATTTACACAAATATATAAATATTCAGCATAATTTGCGGTACTTCATTGGAATGGCTGAGCTCTTCAATTCCCTCATTGGCCGATCTCTCTTCAGGATTATAGTGTGTAATACTATTGAACACAATTGTTGCTGAACGCATTCACTGATTGTTTATGGCAGAAAAAACAGAGTTTGAATGGTCACTGTGATTTATAGATGTACATATGCTGGATAATGTGGCAGCAAATGTTAAGAGCACCATTTGAAGTCACTGCATGATGACCTGAGCTCACAGTAAGGTGCACATATGACCTCCACATTCGATGGGTGGCCATCACATAGAGCCGCTATTGAGGAATCGCCATGGAGACTGTAGCCACGGGAAACGAGAGCCCGAGAGAAACCTGCCATCAGGACCGTCTGACTGATCTCCTGCATCGACTGTAGTCACGACTGAAATCCCACAGCTCTCAGATCAGATGCTCATGGGTGCGATTCTGAAGTCGTTTTATATTGCCAGTGTAGAAACAGACACATCACAGAAATACGTTTACATAAGCAGCTGAAGGAAGATAAATCGTCTAATATCTTCCAGGGGTTTCTCCACTTGTTTTTCTCAAATAACACTGTCTAACAGCGGCAGCGGCGGGTCAGAGGTTACCGGGCACTTGCTGTGATTGGCTGGATATATACATATATTATTGGCTGCTGGTTGCTTTAATTGTGTAAATGTCAAACGGAACATGCATTTACACTGGAGTAAAAAAAGAGAAGCACCTCATGCTACTGTATTATACCATTAAATGAACATAGATAAATGTGAAATCACGTGCCTTACATGCAAATTTAGAGCTATAAAGTTTTACTAAAGCTCCTGTAACAAGTCTTGTGTTGCAGCTTTGATTTAATGAGTGTTCCAGAACAGACGTCACTTATCAATCACACAAATGCACAATGGCAGTGTGTAAGAAACATGGTTATGTACATCAAACTGAAGGCCTTTAGACTTGGATTACCCATCATGTGTCTAACTCTAAGATACAGTACATTTCGAGCCCAGTCACTCAGTCGTGTGAGTACTGCCCATCTGAGAGAGAGCTCGTCCAGTCACACACACACACAGACACACACACATGTTGTGTTTTCATGTTTTATGGGGACTTTCCATAGACATAATGATTTTTATACTGTACAGACTGTATATTCTATTCCCTTACACTAACCCTATCCCTAAACCTACCCATCACAGGAAACATTCTGCATTTTTACATTTTCAAACAACATCACTTAGTATGATTTATAAGCTGATTTCCTCATGGGGACCAAAAAATCTCCCCACACGAACAAGGATTTCGGATATTGCCATCCTTGTGGGGACATTTTGTCCCCATAACGTAGGGTTTACCAGGCCACACACACACACACACACACACACACACACACTAACCCAACACTATTGTAGAGATGCTGCTGAGAAGCGTTAGCCTGGGAAAACCCAGACAACTTCCGGCAAATTTAGATTTGCTCTGAAAGTTAGTCTGGCAACGAGCTCATTCAAGCCGATTTCCAATCCGTCGAAATCGCGGCACCAATCAGAAACGTTGGGGCGGGCTTTACACGATGACGACAGCGCTGGGATTTTGAAGCAGATTATGTAGCCTACATTACAAAGATGGATGCCGCCGTCGAACATCACTCGTTCGAATCAGCTATCGCGTCTGTTTTAAGCGATTTGAACGTTTCCTTTTTGTTAAAAACCGAGCAAAGAACAACACTCCGCTCTGCATACGTCATCTCCTTCATCGCTCTGATTGGTTTTAGGTCTATCCGCGACGTCCGTTGGTGACGCCCTCTGGAAATGATTTGTCTATGACGCTTTGCCAGACCATAACTCAGTTACAACTGAGAATGGTCTGGTTTTAACCAGGCTAGAGAAGCGTGGTAGAGACAAATATGATTTATGCTCTCTCTCTCTCTCTCTCTCTCTCTCTCTCTCTCTCTCTCTCTCTCTCTCTCTCTGCAGTGACTGCGTAGAAACATATTTTACTATAGATAATATGACCTTTTGCCATTAGTAATGGTTAGGCTTGGGTAAATAACAACAATGGCTTGGACCGTTTCAAAGTAAGATGCTGAATCTGTGGTAAAGAAAGCAGACTGTAAACGTTTAACATCACATCATGATTTTATCATGAAATAAAGTCAAGAGTTGTGTTTTTCAAAGCGCATACAATGATTACAATATAATTTATGGTGAAGTCTCTGTGTGGCAACACATACGATTATATTTTAAGTACATATTTTTGTTTCTCCTTATTCTTGATAATGTCTATTTTCTGTAATTTATTTAATGTTAACTGCATTATTGTTGAGTCATGGGTGTTGCACTGATGGTGTTTTGACCGTCCATTTGCGAGTACCATGTTTGTTAGCTTACGGTGATTCATCATATGGCTTTATACTGTACCACCTGTATTATCATAGTGATTATCAGTTCATTTTAATATAAAAAGCAGATTTTGGCAGTTCAAGTGGATAGGTATATTATATCTACTTACAAATTGAATTATTGAAAATTAAGAGTTGAGATGTCATGCAATACCACCTTGGGTTATGTAGGCTATTAATGTTCAATAATTCAATGATTTGTTGTTTATTATTAATTACGTGACACGTTTCAAGTGCCAGTTTCTTCATATATTGTGTTGTGAGAGGAAAAAAAACATTTAAAAAAGAGATTGAAAAAACATTTCAAATGAAGCCAAAGCAACAAAGCTTTGCGTGTTATTAAGGAAGAAACGGACTGACAGTATTCTATTCTATTCTATTCTATTCTATTCTATTCTATTCTATTCTATTCTATTCTATTCTATTCTATTATACTCTTGTCACGGTTTATGAATTCTCTGCCGCCTTCATGTCTCGTGATTGTGTGTGTGTGTGTGTGTGTAGCGTGTGTGTCTGTGTGGGCGTGGCCGCTAAGTACCGTTGATCATCAGCGCCAGCTGATTTCACTTCACGTGTGCTATTTATTCCTGTGACTGATATCTCTTGTTGTCAGATCGTTTGTTCCTGTGTTGGTTCCTGTTCCGTTTCGTGGTGGTCTTCTTCATGGTCTTCGTGTCGTGGATTGTTCTTTGTGTCTGCACTGCCGGTTCTACTCACATCATTCCCGGAGCCTGGATATTCACCTCAGACCATCATTCACCACCCGGTTGCCTGTCGAAGTCCCTGCGTCACTAGCCTTGTCTGTTGTCTTAGTGTTTTGTGTGCTGACCAGCGTTACTGTTTATTATTTAAATAAGCATCACTTACTGCACTTTGCTTCAAGTCGTTTCCTAACATAACGATCTGAACAGCTATGGAAGCAGCAGGAGGATCCTCGAGCAGTCTGGAGGAATTCATCAATCGCAGCATCGCGCGGATGGATTCGCAAGAGATAAACATCAACAACACTGGAAGGGCGGTACAGACATTAGTGACGCAGGTGTCCGAGCTTACCCAACAGCTACAACTCCTGAGAAGTCCCGCTGCACCACCCACACCGCCCGTTCAACCCACCCCACCTCAATCGTCTCCCCAGTCAGAACCTCGGTTACCAGTAATAAAATCTGGCGCAATGTAGGACCAGGGTCTCAAAGGGACTGACAGCGGTTGGAGTAATCTATCTGGGGGTCGGTTGGAAGTCTTACCAGTGGCACAAACCGAGCAAGCCAAAACAAAACTGCGACGTCACGAGCCATTAATGGCCACCAAAATCGTGCTTGACCAAAAAACTGGTAAGATTAACTCCTGGATGACATGCCACGTTGGAACAATGTCCCCACTGAATAACGTCAGACCTTAACTC
Organism: Rhinichthys klamathensis goyatoka; assembly: GCF_029890125.1. NCBI lineage: Eukaryota > Metazoa > Chordata > Actinopteri > Cypriniformes > Leuciscidae > Rhinichthys > Rhinichthys klamathensis. The sequence goes on along the minus strand of NW_026606771.1, from coordinate 2,705,326 downwards.
CTCCGGCACAAATAATCGATTTGGTGGACCCCCGGGGGGAGGCGTTATCCCTTCTAAGGGCGTCTTGACCTTCGATTCGACCTCCCATGTGAGTGTGGAGACAATTAGGTTGTCTGGTAAAATGCACTCGGGAGTGGACGGGCGTTCGGGCGACGGAACGATCAAAAATGCGCGATAAAGAATCAGGTTTGATGTTCTTAGAACCCGGGCGGTACGAAAGAGAAAAATCAAAACGATCGAAAAAAAGAGCCCACCGAGCCTGCCTGGAGTTGAGTCTTTTAGCAGTTCTGATATATTCTAAGTTCTTGTGATCGGTCCAGACGATAAAAGGTACCCCCGACCCATCCAACCAATGACGGCATTCTTCCAACGCTAATTTGACTGCCAACAACTCACGGTTAGCAATGTCATAGTTACGTTCGGCAGGGGATAAAAGATGAGAAAAAAACGCGCAAGGATGTATCCTGTCGTCTGTGGGAGCCCGTTGGGAAAGAACTGCCCCTACCCCTACCTCTGACGCGTCGACCTCCACCCCGAACTGACGTGACGGGTCAGGGGCCACAAGGATGGGAGATGAAACAAAGCGACTCTTGAGTTTGGAAAATACAGTCTCCGCTGTATCAGACCACCTGAACGTAGTTCTGGGGGAGGTCAAGGCGGTCAGAGGAGCGGCTAGTTGGCTGAAATCACGAATGAAACGGCGATAAAAAATTGGCGAAGCCCAGAAACCTCTGTAGGGCCTTAAGGGAATCTGGGCTTGGCCAATCTACCACAGCCTTAACCTGATCAGGATCCATACGTACTCCCTCAGACGAGACGATGTATCCTAGGAAAGAAATAGACTGTGCATGAAAATCGCATTTCTGGACTCAAGACGGAGGGGACGAGGATTTCAGTACCTGGTGGAGTACGCTCACAATTCATTACCAGTGTCATCCACGGGCCTATCTCCGTTTGAGTGTAGCTTAGGTTACCAGCCACCAGTTTTTCCGAGTCTGGAATCCGAAGTCGCGGTCCCCTCCGCACACGCCTTCGTCCAGAGGTGTCACCGTGCATCATAGCTGTCAACATTTGGTTTTCAAAATCCGGGAGATTTGTGCGGGGACTGTTCGGCGCGACGGGATGGGGGGGGGGATGTGCTCGCTTTCGGGTTGAGCTTTCCGCGACTGCGCGACTGGGGTATAGGTTGCCAGGTTGAGATGACAAACGGGTTGAAATTGTATATGATGTGTGGATTGTGTGAATATAATGCATTTAATACAAGATCTGGCAACTGGTCAACATTAGACAAACATATTGGTCCGATTATTCATAAAGGAGTTTGGGCCATGCAAATTACGGGAGTTTCCCGGGAGAAATAACAAACCGGGAGGGGTCCGGGAGATAGGGCTAAAAACCGGGAGAAACCCGGGAAAAACGGGAGTGTTGACAGGCATGCCGTGCATGGACCAGAGCCTGTGAGACTCTGCTCCAAGTGGGGGCACGCACCAAGGCTACGGCCGATCGCCACCGGTCGAAACCTCCCGTATAGGCTACGTCGTCGGTAAAAAAGTGTGGCTTTCTACCAAGAATATTCCTTTGCGCGCCGTCTCTAATAAACTTGCTCCTAAATTTATTGGCCCGTTTGCTGTCACCAAGATCAAGATCTCCAGGAGGCGTTCCTAGAGAGAGGGGTACTGTCACGGTTTATGAATTCTCTGCCGCCTTCATGTCTCGTGATTGTGTGTGTGTGTGTGTGTGTGTAGCGTGTGTGTCTGTGTGGGTGTGGCCGCTAAGTACCGCTGATCATCAGCGCCAGCTGATTTCACTTCACGTGTGCTTTTTATTCCTGTGACTGATATCTCTTGTTGTCAGATCGTTTGTTCCTGTGTTGGTTCCTGTTCCGTTTCGTGGTGGTCTTCTTCGTGGTCTTCGTGTCGTGGATTGTTCTTTGTGTCTGCACTGCCGGTTCTACTCACGTCATTCCCGGAGCCTGGATATTCACCTCAGACCATCATTCACCACCCGGTTGCCTGTCGAAGTCCCTGCGTCACTAGCCTTGTCTGTTGTCTCAGTGTTTTGTGTGCTGACCAGCATTACTGTTTATTATTTAAATAAACATCACTTACTGCACTTTGCTCCCAGTCGTTTCCTAACAACTCTATTCTATTCTATTATGAATTCTATTGAGAAACCATGAGAAAAAGGTGAATAAAGACTGAGAGTCAATGTTCAGAAATGATTAATTATTATTTTAATTTATGCTGTATAGCTGTTTTCCGGTGTGTTTGTTGTCAAACTCAAAAAATAGTTTTAATTATTAAAAAAAATGCCATTATTTTATATGAAAAAGTTAATAATTGTATTTTCTGACAAAATATTTAGTTTGTCTTGTATATTTTTTTATTAGATCAGATAACATTTTAATCTCAATGTACAAATGTACTATGGGGCATGTTGTCACAGTCCACTTCCATTCTTTCGGGGTAAATCAAGAAAAAAGTAAACACTGTAGTTGGTGAAGGATCTGTGTGTGTGGCGGTGAAGGATCTGTGTGTGTGTTGGTGAATGAAACAAAACCACATAACTGTACTTGACATGTAGGAAAAAAGAAATACTCTGAACCCTAAATAGGTTTACTCAAACTGAGAAAGTCAAAAAGCGTTAGGTTGTTCCCCGCTCTCGCCTACATTATTACACACACACACACACACACACACACACACACACACACACACACACACACACACACACACACACACACACGCACGCACGCAAACACACACACGCGCGCGCTGTGGCATGAAGTGTAGGATTCATTAGCACTCTCCTCATGACCGCGGGCCGAATGGTGAACAGAAGCTGAGCATGAAGAAGACTCTCGCTGGTCTCATAATTGGATCAAGTCTGTGCTGAAGAAACTCTTTACTGTTGAATGTTTCACCTTTAATAACACTGTCCTAAACCCTTCATTAGAGATTCTGTGGTGGTTCGAGACAGAAAGTGCATGTTGTGCTCTTGTTCTGAGCTCTGTGTAAGATCTGAATGCTTGTTGGCTGGGGAACTGAAGACACACTGGCTGTCGACAGCATCGACTGGCTTCCTATTACTGGATGTACTTTCTGAAGGCACTGACTCGACTGCACTTAAGCTGCTCAGAGCAATTATATACTCTACATTAAATGAATAAAACATTAAAACAGAACTAATGGAGTAGCTTTAACAGAATCAATGGGTTGGCTTTGCATTGGTGTGTTGTTTCAGAACAATACTCAATTAAGAAATGTCTCATTGATGCATTATTATTACTATTGCACATGCAGTTGTGCAAACAGCACTCATTATTTTCAAGCTTGTAACAATTTTGTTTGTATTATGGACGTGAATGTTCTGAAACGGCTTGTTGACGAGAAGTGTGCTGTTGTTTTACTAAACGATTAAACTGCTGTACACATTTTTCGCATAATGGAATAAAGCAGACGAAAAGTCCCATATCCATTTTGTTTAATGCTCTCTTGCAGTGTCGCCATGTCTTATTATAAGCAATTTTGGGTTTGTTGTTTGGGTTAGGCTCAAAAAGTTTCATGAAGTTATTAAAATGGGCAGGTGCGGGTCATGATATCTTGGTCTTAATTTCAATATAAAGTGATTTATTTTAGTTTAGTATGGGCTTGTTCTGTTCGCTGTTTTTTTATAACAAGAACTGACAACCCGAATGAGTCAAGGCTCAAACTCTTTCCCTGTGATTTCTTGCACCACACACATACAGAAGAGTATGGAAGTCCATTTCCACCACATAAGAAAAAATCATGCTTTTGTAAATCATAATTAAGACATAAATAGATGAAATTATGACATTCTAAGGGCCAGATTTACTAACAGCTTGCGCAAACCTTCTTTTGGCCCGTACTGTCAGGATTTACTGAAGACACGCAGTGAAAAATCAGAGTGAAAAGCGTAGACGGGGTTGTTTTTGTGGCTGATTTGAGTGCTTATGCATTTGTAGGAGTTTCCCTTTCAGAATTTATGAGAGGAGAGTATTTTAATTATTCATGCAAGGTAATTTACTAAGGTTTGCAATCGTCAATTTACTGGTATTTGCACCATTATTTACCGCTCAAAATAAGCATGTCTTAAAACAGATGCTAGTTTGCGTTGCACTAAGTAGATTGTGTTGGTCATTATGGAAATGATCCGGCTGCAACTGTTCATTAATGTGCTAATTAATAGTCAATAGATGACGCTTTTTTCACATACTTTTTTGGAGTTGCGCTCTCATTTAGTAAATCTGGCCATAAGTCATATTTATGAGGTTTAAATTTGTTAAGGCATAGTTTCGACTTTATATCTCAATTTTGACTTTTTCGTCTCATAATTATGACTTGGTATGTAGAAAATGTAGAAATTGAAGTGCAGCTGGTAGAAAACAAAACTAGAGGTATTTCGCATTTCATGGAAAGACAGTGTTACTGCATACAGAAAGGCCTTAAAACTGCTGGATCTGCTTGCTTTTCTAAGTGCTTACTCTTAGAAGAGAACAAACACAACCCTTGGTATTTATTTGATAGTGGCTAAATTAACGAGAAATAAAGCTTCAACTTCAGACATTTCCAAATAGCACACAGCAGTAATGACTTTATGACTATCTTTACTTGCAAGATTGATACTATTAGAGAAAATGATAATCATGCAACCGTCTACAGTATTGCTTCAGACGTCGTGCTATAGACCCCTGAGTAACAACTCCATTGATTCTTTGCTAAAGGAGAGGAAGAATTGTCTAAACTTGTTAAAGGATCAAAATCAATGTTAGACCCTACACCGACTAAGCTACTGAAAGAGAAGCTTCCAGAAATGAACCCGAATGAATGATGCCGAAATGAACTCTGTTTGCATCATTGAATCATTTTCCTGTTATCACTGGAAAGCTGTATTGTATAAAGCATATAAATAAAGATGACTTGACTTGACTTAAAATCTCAATTTAATTTTTTTAATCTCATAATCATGACTTAGTTAATATGTCATAATTTTGACTTTATCTCATAAAACCTGTCATAAAGTCAGAATCAAGACTGAATATGCCAAAGTTTCAACTTTATGTCATTATTAAGATTTACCAAAGCATGGTTTCATGCTTATATTATAAAAAATGTGTTAGAAATGCTAAATCTATAGAAGAGAGACGTGTCTCCTATGTGTTAAAATATCGCATTAACAACTAATTGTTAAGTTCAGTTCCATACTGTGTACACAAGTGTAGCCTATTTTTTTCGTGAAAACCGAATTTAGCTGTGTATGTGGCCTATGTGTTATAATACGTCACTGTGATTGTGTTGTTTTTTTAAATGAAAGCTTCATGACAGACTCCTCTATATAGAGTTAATAGCCATAATGATGTGGCTCATAATCAGTAATATTGACGCTTCCCCCAGAGCACAGATGCGATTCACGGCTCACTAGGACTCTTCCCTCCTCTCATTCATACACACAGATGATGGCAGGATCAAAGCAGGCGACGCTGATTAGTCTCCCTCTTGTATCTGCGGTTGGTAAGCTGCAGTGACGCAGAGGAGGGCATGAAATCACTTTCCCAAATCAGAGGGTGGAAACTGGGAGGGGAAATGTGCCCTTTTTGCTAAGGGACGTCCTGGAGCTTGAAACAAGCTCGACGCTGTCTTTATTCCTGCAGGGTTTCTAAGTCAAATTACTAGATTTTCTACACATTTCATACGTTTAATCATAAAACGTCCTTAATACATTGACTTAGCTGTGCTAAAATATGCTGTATAGTAACAGCTAGACACTTGTACAGTCTTATGTTGTTTTTGTGCTCTACTAGAACAGGTTTTCCTGCTTGAATGTTGATTATTTTCCTCATATTCTCCATTGTTGCGGCTCCTCTCTTCCCAGTCTGTCAGCAACGCTCTGTTTACTTCCTGTCTCTATGAAGCCCCGACTTCTGAAAAGCACACTGTGCTCTGATTGGTCGGCTGGAGCAGTGTGTTGTGATTGGTCGAGCACTTCGAGCGTATTTGGGGAAATGTCCCGCCCCTTATGATTGGGAAGGACTTTGAAACTTTGTAGAGCTTTTTCATTTCTGACCCTGGACCAAAAACTGCTTCATCTTCACAACACTATATAACCAGAGGAGTGACTCAGCTAGTGACCTACGAGTTCCTCTTACTATCAGTCAGTTAAAGATAATCCATGTGTGTTCATATCACGTTGGTTCTGCTCAACTGCGCTCTTTAATCACTGGCACTCTGGAGAGAATAATCCAAAAATATTTCAGGACGGTAATGAGCTGAGATCCTGCAAATCTGCTGAACTGGCAATGGACCAAAACGAAGATGTGACAACCTTTCCTTTCCATTTCTTCTTTCAGTTCTCCTCTGCTAGCCTGCAGAGAAATGATGTCTTAATTACAAAATGTTCAGCAGGACTCCTTGAGCACGCCATCGAGCGTCCACGTCAGTGTGAACCTTAACCTGAGTGATTCATAACGGCCGTCAGAGCTTGCACTGCTCACTCCTCATTCTCATACGACACTACAAGAACATCCTTCTGTCGAAACATTATGATCCATTAGTTTAGTCGTTAATTTGGGTGGACTGACGAATCTAGTTATGAGGATATAGATATGAATATCTAAATGAGATCAAATAGTAACAATATTTTTAGCATTTCTAAAGATCATTTGTCCATATAAAACTCACAATGTTTCGCCTATTTTATAGTGCGTACAGTGAAAATCATCACTATGATATATTATTATATATTAGCTAATATAGTACCAGCCAGAGATGGGGACTCGAGTTTGAGACTCGGACTCGAGTGCGACTTAAGTCCCACACACAGTGACTTCAGACTCGACTTGAGACTCGTCCTCGAAAGACTTCAGACTCGACTCGGACTCGAGCTGCGGGACTCGTGAACAATGTTTATTTTTAGGAAACGTCTGATGAGCTCGCTGTTATCCCCCTCCCTCCGTTACCTATAACCTGCCTACGTAACCACGTACTACGTGGCCTATTGCTGGCAGCGCGCGCGCGACCACACATGAGAGGATAACAAACAAAAAGTTCGACTGCACCGGCCGCTGCTGTGCCATTCATCGTTAGCTTTAGGTTCAAAAACTTCAAACAAGACGCGCTCAAAAGAAGCGCTCAATGCAAAATATGCAGTATCACGATAAAAGATTCTGGCTAAACTACATCTAATTTTATCAGGCATCTGAAAACGCACCCTGATAGGTGAGTAAACATGTTTAGCTCAGCATTGACCATCTACCGTTAGCTTGCTTATTGCTTTAGCTACCTAACGTTACGAGAGGTTAACTCCGATTGTCTTCCTTATAAAATATGAATGAGCGTTTGTTTAATTGCCAAACTTGTGGTGGTCGATTAACGTAATGTTAATCATTTACGTGCCGCTGGCTGCCCGTTGTCTACAAACAGGTTACAGGATTATTGTTGTTTATGTAACGTTACAGTTTCATTTAGTTATAACGTTACACTGGTTTGAGAGTCTGGGATGTGTTGACTTACAGTATATAAGCTATGATTAGTTGCATAGGCAGTGCAGCCAGAAGAAGCCAGAAATGTTTTGTGGCCCATACCTAGTGTGTTAAGAGAAGAGAAGGTTAACCAGTCTGATCTCACCCTTTGGATTTTTTTTATTTCTAAACATTTTGTTCTTAACAAGTTACATGCCATAAGTTGGTCAGTTGCTTCACATTTACACTAAAGATTTTGAGCATTTGAATGTTTTGGAAGTGCACTGTAGTGTTAATTTCATTTGGACGCAATAGTTTATTTGCATTTAGCTACACTGATGTTTTGCACTAAATAGGAGTGTGTCAATTTTAGTGTTGTGAGTTATATCATTTTCTATATTTGGTCTTATGTCTTGGTATGTTCAAGCTACAAGGCAAAATAAAGAAATTAACTAAAAGTAAAGCATTCTTGGCAAGGGCGTAGATTTGGTTTGAACATTGGGGGGGTTGAAGTTTGGGTATGCCTCCTGATATTGTGATCATGGTATAAATAATGGGGGGGGGGGGTTGTAATGCATAGATTTAAATATTGGGGGGGTTATATCCCCCATCCCCCCATTTCTTGGTGTTTTTGTCATGTTGCAATAGCCTGTTTACACTGATTATATACCAAAATCAAAGCTGATACTGTATGCTAATAGATAAAGGAGTCATAATAACATATGGTACCACTTTATTTTGATAGTCCACTTTATACATTCGACTAACTATAAGTAACTTTGCAGCTGCATGTCAACTAACTCTCATTACAGTATTAGTAGGCTTAATATCTGCTAATTATGTATTATAATATCTTATTTTGTTGGTTCCCCAACAGATATTCTACTGACTATAAGTAACTTGGCAACTACAAGTCAACTTGTTCTCCAAACCCGAACCCACATCATAACCTGACAGTCTACTACAGTCTACTAATACTCTAATGAGAGTTAGTTGACATGTAGTTGAAAATGTACATGGTTAGTAGAATGTCTAAAGTGGACTATCGAAATAAAGTGTAACCTAACATATTACATGCTTTGAATTCCTTATATAAAGTTATGCAGTGTTCTAAGCAACCTGGATGGGTCGCTGTACGTGGTGCAACACTTATAACCACAAGAGACTTGAGACTTGACTTGGACTCTAGCTCAGAGACTTGAGACTTGACTTGGACTCTAGCTCAGAGACTTGAGACTTGACTTGGACTCTAGCTCAGAGACTTGTGAGCATCTCTGGTACCAGCACACCTGTCCTCAACAAGACATGATCTAAGAATCTGTCAGATCTGTAGCACAAATGCACCAATTTATTCAGTGTTCCTGAGCAATATAGCCTTGTCGTTAAAATAAACATTAAATAGTAATATCTGATCAAATTATTTGAGCTTATTTGAGTTTCTCAAAATAATGAACAAACGCTCTTCCAGTAATCTTCATAGAGTATTTGTTCACAGTAATCTGGTCTTTGATGATGTTCTCAAAACATTAGCCTATATTGTTTATAAAACCTTTTTTTTCTGAATGTTATAGTTGTATGTTTGTCTAACATTTTTAAAATGTTACTACTTGTTTCAGAGAACATTCAAAAGTATAACATTTAAATTATTTTTGCAGAATGATACAATGTAATGTTCCCTTAACTTTCACATAACCGAGAAAAAATGATAATAATTTTAACATTTAAAAAAACTGGATGCTTTGAACGTTCAGAGAACATTCAGAAATCATGTTTAACAACTTAATGGGAACATTGGTAGAACGATCTTAGAACACATTTCTGTTTGCTGGGACAGTCAGTATTAGTGAAACCTATAGATCTTTATACACTCACCTAAAGGATTATTAGGAACACAATACTAATACGGTGTGTGACCCCCTTTCGCCTTCAGAACTGCCTTAATTCTACGTGGCATTGATTCAACAAGGTGCTGAAAGCATTCTTTAGAAATGTTGGCCCATATTGATAGGATAGCATCTTGCAGTTGATGGAGATTTGTGGGATGCACATCCAGGGCACGAAGCTCCCGTTCCACCACATCCCAAAGATGCTCTATTGGGTTGAGTTCTGGTGACTGTGGGGGCCATTTTAGTACAGTGAACTCATTGTCATGTTCAAGAAACCAATTTGAAATGATTCGAGCTTTGTGACATGGTGCATTATCCTGCTGGAAGTAGCCATCAGAGGATCGGTACATGGTGGCCATAAAGGGATGGACATGGTCAGAAACAATGCTCAGGTAGGCCGTGGCATTTAAACGATGCCCAATTGGCACTAAGGGGCCTAAAGTGTGCCAAGAAAACATCTCCCACACCATTACACCACCACCACCACCACCAGCCTGCACAGTGGTAACAAGGCATGATGGATCCATGTTCTCATTCTGTTTACGCCAAATTCTGACTCTACCATCTGAATGTCTCAACAGAAATCGAGACTCATCAGACCAGGCAACATTTTTCCAGTCTTCAACTGTCCAATTTTGGTGATCTCTTGCAAATTGTAGCCTCTTTTTCCTATTTGTAGTGGAGATAAGTGGTACCCGGTGTCTTCTGCTGTTGTAGCCCATCCGCCTCAAGGTTGTGCGTGTTGTGGCTTCACAAATGCTTTGCTGCATACGAGTGGTTATTTCAGTCAAAGTTGCTCTTCTATCAGCTTGAATCAGTCGGCCCATTCTCCTCTGACCTCTAGCATCAACAAGGCATTTTCGACCACAGGACTGCCGCATACTGGATGTTTTTCCCTTTTCACACCATTCTTTGTAAACCCTAGAAATGGTTGTGCGTGAAAATCCTAGTAACTGAGCAGAGTGTGAAATACTCAGACCAGCCCGTCTGGCACCAACAACCATGCCACGCTCAAAATTGCTTAAATCCCCTTTCTTTCCCATTCTGATATTCAGTTTGGAGTTCAGGAGATTGTCTTGACCAGGACCACACCCCTAAATGCATTGGAGCAACTGCCATGTGATTGGTTGATTAGATAATTGCATTAATGAGAAATTGAACAGGTGTTCCTAATAATCCTTTAGGTGAGTGTATGTTACTCAAAGTATACTTGCCTTTGGTTTCTTTCAGTGTGTTGATTTCAGTGTGTTGATTTCAGTGTGTTGATCTGTTTGCCTGACGCCACTGTGAATGTTCCCACTCACTTAATAATGCAACTGGTAACCCAACTATAAGGGTGTTATAGCACCTTCCCAACTGTGGGTTATTTTAACCCAATGCATTAAGTTAAGTTAACTATTTATTTTTTTATTTATGACATTATTGTATTAAATAAAATACACGTTGTTTTCAAATACAGATTGTTTATTTGTATAAAACAATAAATATGTCTCAACAAATATATATTTAAATTACAAACTACATTTTGGGGAGTCTAGAATTTAATTTAAATATACATAATTGTTTACATAAATTCAAAATACACAAGTGTACAACATACGTATTTAGCCCAACAGATGGGTTATTACTAGAAATGAGCCAACATGTTTGACTGTGCCTGCTGTAGCTGATGGAGACGGACTGAGGAACTCCATCATAACACATATATAAGCTCTGTCCTGATGCCCAACCAGAACTGCTGCTTTATTAGTGCGTGAGAACGGCCATCGTCCTTCAGGATCACCGCACTTCTTTATGACGGCTTGTGTTCTTTTATTTGGCAGAGCTCTTGTTCATTACATTATCCTATCCATTCCACATTCATTTTAGTGCTGCCATTTTGAAATTGAATGTGTCTGGCTTCCGGTGTCCTTCACTTCCAGTTATTTTTAGCTGTACAAAATAGCTTTCGCGTTGAAAAATAAGGTGCAGCTCCAGGAATTATTTTGCATTTCATGACACATTTTCTGAGTAGCTCTAACTGACAGCTGGCACTTTATTTCTTTATTCCCTCAGAGATGCTTCCGCTGACACACAGAAGAGCACATATGATGGTGTTGAGTGCTTGTCTGTGGGTGGCTGTTGCTACGTGTTTTTCTCTGCCGTTGCTAGGGTGTTATGAAGGTTACTTCTGCTTTGTTGTTCAGGTGTTGTATTATTAACCAGGTGATAGCACTGGAAACAGTGATACATCATGCCCTTGCAAACACCACTAATTGTCCTGTATTTTGAAATGTAGTAATGCTGGACTATATCACACGAAGAGAAACTGCATCACTCCCATTCCCCTTTTAATGCATTGAAGAAGAAAAAAAAAATTCACTCAGAAATATACGCTGTACACAGTCATTATATGGACAAATTCTCACAGCTGTTTTTGCATGGGATTGTTCCCAATCTGCTTCAGTTTAGTGTTTTGCCCCCCGGTGCATCCGCGGCTTCACTGGCACTGCACATTTAACAGCTTTATTTCTCTTCTTTTAGTTGTTTTGTGCACAAAAAAATGTGCATTGGAGATGCTGCCATCTAAAGGAAATTCAATATTACATGACATAATAATGTCCTTCCTTTAGATGGCAGCATTATATAAACCATCATATAAAGGACTCAGATGTGTTAGTTTGGGGACATTCTGCAGTGAGATTTTGTTAACATGTTATTTATTCACATTAACTGTATGCAAAATTGCATTATGAGCTTGAAAGTTGCAAAAGCAAGGACACATGCTTGGAAAGAGATGTTGATGTTGAGATTCTGTATCACTTGTTCTGCATATAAAGAGAGTAAAAGACACTGATTCAGCTAGATCAACACATTCTCATCCCAAGGCGTCATCTAACTGACACTTTTGACCATGCGTCAACATGCCGACGCACATGGTACCCCTTAAGCGTCAATATGAGACGCTCATCCTCGGCGTCATCTAACTGACGCTTTTGACCATGCGTCTAAATCCGACGCACATGGCACCCTTTAGCGTCAGTGAGATGACGCTTCTGTTATGGGTAGGTTTAGGTCTGGGGTAGGGTTAGGGTTAGACCACTAGGAGGCACGTCTCATATTGACGCTTAAGGGGTAGGCCTACCATGTGCGTCGGCATGTTGACGCATGGTCAAAAGCCTCAGTTAGATGACGCCTTGGGATGAGAATGGGCTGGCTAGATATCAGCCATCTTTCCATCTTTTATCTATTTTCTCCAGTGTGTTCTCGACCCTGCTGTGCAGTCAGATTGCTTTCTCTCTAACCGCTCATATAGCAACCGAACACAAGAGAGTCAAAGAGACTTATCAAACGCATCCAGTGACAGAACAGCGTCTGTTTGCATCTCTGTCTCTTCCAGCCGCAGATCTGCAAGTATGCAGTGTGTTTGTCTGAGTTTTCAGGCATTAAAGCTGCAGGGATGGAAATGATGTTGGATTGTTTATGCATAAACTGACTTAACACTACATGCATGCATGAAATTATACTTTTGTTTTGTTTTTTTGTATTTCAGGGCAAAGATTTTTCGTGGGAAGAAGGTCCAGGGAGATTATGACGTCAAAGTTGAACAGGTAAAGCATTTATTACAGCTTTACAGCTGCTTGCTATTCTCTGAGTGATCACACAAACCATTTAACTTCCCTCGGCTCATTTTGAAATTGAGTGTTCATCAGAGGGTCCAAGACCCCAGGACTTTTGTTGCACTTGAACCACAAATACCAACATGACATCATGACTTTGCGTAAAAATACACGCCACTTTCAAGTCAAGTGGCGTGTTATCTATACGCATTTTGAACTATCCGCGTGTATGTCCACGCCGAAATCTTTTGCGTGTATGTCTACGCCATTAACTGTCCGAGTGATTCCGCGTGTATGTGTACGCCGTTAAATGTCCGAGCGAAACGAAGCAAAATCTATATCTACATCTGTGGAGCGATATTTCTTTTCCTAGGATGGTAGGAGAAGACTCATAAATGGTATTAACCCCAGTGACGGGTAGGTTTAGGGACGGGGTTGGAGTAGGTCATATATTTATATATATATATAATACAGTAATATAACGTTAAGTCAAAGGCGTTCATAAACATGCTGAAAAGCGATTATGCGTGTTGATAGCACGCCAAAAATGGAAATACGAATTGGCGTGTCATACATACGCCATTTCATGAGATCAGTCTGCAAATACACACACAAAAAATGAATGGATTTTTGTGGTTGAAATTTAAAAAAGTAACAATATCCTTCCCTCGTGGCCGTCTCAATCTGAGCCCCTTAGGAATGAATGGAATGGGAGGAATGCTGCAGTACACATAGAAAACCCTAAAAATGCTCAAAATTCAAACTAAAACTTTACCAATAAATGACTGTATAATGTCTACATGTGTATGTGAACGCACACTGAAGAGAAACTGGCTTTAGGACCCAGCGGAACAGCTCCTGGGGTGGTAATGGCGCAGTGGATAAGACACATGCCTTTGGTGTGAGAGACCCGGGTTCGAATCCACTGTGAGACACCAATGTGTCCCTGAGCAAGACGCTTAACCCCTAGTTGCTCCAGAGGCGTGCGACCTCTGACATGTATAGCAATTGTAAGTCGCTTTGGATAAAAGCGTCAGCTAAATGAATAAATGCAAATGCAAATGCAGCTCCTCTGCTCCATATAGAGCTATAAACCCACGTCATGAAATATCATATTATATTATTATTTTCCACAATAGGTCGGCAAAGACTCCCAATGTAAAGATATTTTGAGCTGAATTAAAAGGGTTATGCATGAAATTGTGAGTTATTTTGAACTTAAGTTGAAAGAATGTGAGGAATGTGCTTAAATTGCTATTTATTTATTATTTCTGTCATTGAAAGGTAAATACATTTAAAAAAAAAATAACAAATAAACTCCAAAAAAATGCATTAAACTATTTTATATAAAAAATATATATTATCAAAATGAAATAAAATAAGCTTTCTGGGCAAAAATGTATAATTTTAGGGCTTCGGGTCATTTTGACCTGCGAGGGAAAGATGTGTCACAATGTGCGAGGGAAGGATGAGGTTTAAATATTGATCTGGTTGTTTTCAACCACTTTTTCGTTGATTTTTATGTTACATGCACACAAACAAGTCTCTAACACTGCATCCTAACTAGTTGTCATGCACTACATTTCCTCTCAGTGATTTATCTGTCCTCACTGCAAACACAAACACTGTTACAGTAGATGTTATTCATTATGTTACAGTGGTTGCATGACCTAGAAAAGCCCACCGCGTCTTCATAAGTGAAGGCCGACTGGTCTATTGTCTTTATGCAGTCATTTTAAATTGCCTTTAGTCACGAAATAAAAAGGTTTCCTGGGCATTTTATGACATGCCGTCTCATTGATATTCCGGACCACAAGTTGCTGATTGGAAGCCAATAGTATTGATCTGAATTGTGCCAATACAGTAATTGTCTGGATGGCCTTTAACCCGAGCAGAGGCGAAGACTCATAGAGGGATTGGTTATTGATCAAGAACATGTAGGTAATAGAGCTGAGGTTGATTTCATTAACTTACAGTCTGTCAATCACAAACCCTTCCAATTAAGACACAGTGACTGAGAAAGCCCGCAACTATATAAGTGGATGTTTTATTACCAATGAACTTTATGCATATAAAATATGAGATTGCTTTGCATACCCAGTTTTATTGCGTCTGTGTTTAAACCTCAGATTTAAGCTTGCATTACATAACATGAATGTTAACAAAGATGAGGATTCACACACGATTCACAGACACCCACTTGCAAGACGTCATATGGCTGACGCTTTTGACCATACGTCAACATCCGACGTTTTAGGGTACCCTTTAACGTCAGTTAGATCAGGGTTTCTCAACCTTTTGCCTACTGCGACCCACTTTTCTTTTGTATGCCAGTCATATGACCCACTAAATAAATCAAGAATAACTGAAATGCCTCTTTAGATATATAGGCTACAACGCAGGCCTATATGCTTATTATAATTAATGATAATCACGAAAACACACAAACATTTTCAATAATTAGGCAGACTATTAGGCAAACTGATTTTTTTACTCACGTTAATGTGATAGCCTTGAGACTGCCGCTCTGATCATATCCAGACTTGGTGGAATTTGGAAAAGTGTGACTCGTAGTGTCGCACACAAACTGTTGTCAGCCTATTCCTGCTTTTTGTTTTCGTTGCAGTCACTGTTGAAAATCCCGACTGACAAAGATACCATAAAACTTTAAATAATAGCCCGGGCTTTTATTTTCCCAAATCGTCGAACTGCACCGGCTTGTATTTGAGACAGGCGTCTATATGAGACAGGCCTTTATAATTTAGTGTTGAGATGTTGTTCATTGAGATGTTGTTCCTAGAGTCTCTAATCTCTAAAAATCTCCAAATGCTCCACGTGAAACTGCGGTCTTTCAACCTTTTACTATCGTGTCAATTGATTTTGATTAATATGCGCGAGGGATAGAGAGCAAGACAGCGCTCGTGTTGTTTGAAGACGTGAGTGCGCGCGCGCGGCCGGGGCGCTCTCTCTCTCTCTCTCTCTGCTCGTTATGCACTGTCAAGCGCAGCAAGCGGACGCTCTGACGGGTTTTAGAAGATTAAATACAACCCGAAACTAAAAAACAGACCCGGCTTCTATTTGAGACCGGCCTTTATTTACCCAAACCTGTCGCCACACCAGGCGTGTAAAAGAGACGTCTATTCGGGACTCGGCTATTATTTGAAGTTTTACGGTAGTAGGCCTAGTGCTAAATGGGAAGAGAAACTTCGTTGCACAATCTGCGAGTTGTGGATATTCATTTCTGGTTTGAATCTCAGCAATGAAAATAGCCTATGATTCGTCGGAGGATCGGCTACGTTTCCATGCATAACTTTTGTTTCAATCGGACTGAATTAATTCCGATTGATGAATCTGAATGTAGTGTTTACATGAACGCTAAACGTGCTGGGGTTAATGTGCGCGTTTATATGTCACAAGATTCAAATCGAATTGTATGTTTTTGACATGCGCACACTGCACGAATATACAGAGTTTCCCGCTGTTTGCGCATACTAACTATTCTCTTACATTGGTTCTTTATTTGTTTTAAACAGCAGACTTAATATTTATCCATTGCTGGTCATAATTTGGAGACAATGAGCATATGAACCGTTGTGCCGTGCCCGTGCTGCTTATTTATCACGCAGTAAAAATGCCCAGCACCCAAAACCAGTCGTCTGTGAATGAGAGTCTGAAACAAGGACTGGTGGGATGTTGTCCTGCTCCACTTCACAGACGCTGAGTGAAAGGAGAATTTTAGAATGATGGTAGGCTACGCTCATTTATACGACACTTTACTCAAAAGGAAGAACAGCTTGTTCAGCGCGTCATACATCATTATGCTATGCGCAGTCCTTTAGTTTCGGTTTTCAATCCGATCAAGCGTTTACCCAGATAGCAAAAAATATCGGCACGGCTTCTTTTTGCCGCCGGCCCCAAACTGTCGGCTATAGGTGCGGCCCGCTGGCGGAGAAGAAACGTTTGCCGCCGAATACGTCACTCCCATTTCTTGCGAGATGCCGCCGGCGAACAGCCGCCGGGCCGCCGACTTCATTCTCTCTGGCGGTTGCCGCCGTCTAAATGAACCGCGGCCGGCTGGCGGCAAGCCGCTTTGAAATCGACCAGCCATGTCATTGGCATGAGTGGAACTGACAGCATTTTAACTTTCACATTTAAAGCGATTATAATTATTATGTGAATTATATCAAATTTTTAGGTACCAAAGTCATTATAGGGTTTATAACAGATTTGACTCAGTCTGATTCCATGATAAGGTTTAGGAAAATACATTTAAATTACGTTGAAACTCTGAAGCGATTCAGTGATAGGCCTATGTAAAATATATAGAATTATTTTATTCACTTAAGGTGACAATTCATTTCTTTGATTTATGCACAAGTGAGATGCACAAATAGTCCAAAAAGAATTCCTTTTGTAAAACTTACTTGGCAATAAATATCTTTCTGATTCTGATTAGGTTTTAAAATAAATATTTCATTCATGGTATGAACAATTTAGCAGAATAAATGGATGAAGTTAGACTTTTAACCAATGCCTGAAATCAGTGAACAGTGAAAGACATCTGCAACTTGGCCAAAAGCGTGGGTATGCTTTAGATTTTTTTTATTAATTTGCAACCATGGTAATATTTATAATAAACATGAAAATCCCTGTTTTGACCTGAAAGATAAAGTGAAATATTTATAAATATTTTGTCTCTCTGTCACCCCAGGAAATTTCGTTTATGTCTTTCATTTTTTTACAAGTTCGATTTTTTTATTTATTTTACCTTTTACAGGTATAAGGGATTCATTTGCAATAGCGAGTTTTGCAATCTGTACAAATGTTTAAGAAAGTATTAAAGCACAAACAGAGAAGTACCTCCACCGGCCGAGAGGGGCAGTACCTAAAAAACGGAAGCAGATTTACCAACACAACAGTGGCCACTCGTCACACGATTTCAGTATTTGGAGAGGATATCCTATCTAGTCATTGACTACGATCTTTAAAGTAAGTACATTTTTCCTTTTTGTGTAACGCAATATTATGTTCATTTTTTACATTTTTAGTTCATCTTTTTCAAATATGTTCTTGCCTTACTAGTCAAGCTAGTAAGTTAGCCTGTTTACAAAGTTTGCGTCATGTTTCTGACATAGCTAATGTTAGTTAGGCTAACGTTACTTAGTTTCTTCCTGGCGTTAGTTTTTTCTTTTCTTCTTTTAACTATATTTACGTATGTTTATGCAAGTGTGAGTACTACAGTATGTGGTTTAAGATAGTATTGGTCAGTCGAATAATTAACTAACTTACGTAACTAAATCCTGAAGGACAATTCTCCCGCCCACGTGGGAATGGTAACGTTAGCAAAATCTTTACAACAAGAAAGACTGATCAGTATAACTTGTGTTGTTTTCTAACTAAACATAATGATGTTTTGTTTGATTCGACAACCATGCTGCTAGTCTAGTTTAACTTACAGTGTTAGCTAACACATGCTGCTTCGCCTTTTTTACTCACTGAATTCAAGCATGTTCGACATGTTGAAATGTATCTAGCTACAGTAGATCGCCAAAGCTTTACATCTAGAAAGAAAGCTTTACATCTAGAAAGTTTAACTTTTGGTGTTTTCTTACAAAAATAACTATGTGTGTGTGTGTATATATATATATATGTGTATATATATATGTGTGTATATGTATATGATTGTGTTTTTCTGAACATGGTTTTCTGTTGATCCACTTGTGAAAATGACTCGTTTTTTGAAGGGGTGAGCATTTTAATGTTATTGATTTTGCCTGGAAATTAATCAAAAAGTATACTTTATGCAAAATGTTCTTCTATTTTAGATGGTTCACATTGTTCAGTTTATCAACGAGGAGGATCTGCCATTTGCAGTGGTTCCGCAAGAGTGGCTCAGCGAGAGCATGTGCCATTGGCCCCCATTTAACCTCAGCAAAAAGACGAAGGCAACAATTTAGCCATCCTCTGCACACCTCCACACAGCACCTGGGAGAAACATCATTTTAAGTTCATGAAGGAGCAGGTAAATGGGTCTGACTTGTGTATTTGATTTTCCTGCATTTCATCTGTGTAATTTATTTTCTGTTTATTGTGGATAACTGACTCTTATATTCATTATTCCCTACTCTAGAATCTTGGAAGTCTCAAGAAAAAAAACTCTAGAAAGATGCATCGATTCCAGAAAACCAGGAAAATGCTGAACTGGTATGTAAAATCTATTGCTGTTATGCTGGATTAGTGATCCTGCCACTAAGGGTGTACTCACACTAGGCACGGTTGCCATGAACCGGGCCCGAGTACGATTGTCCCCCCTCCCCACTCCCCCTCTGGCCTGCACTCACATAGGGTTTCAGCATTCGTGCCGGAGCACGCTTACGTCATTATGGTGCGTGCGACGGTTTCGGGTTAAACAAGAAGAGCGGCGCTCTCTGAACACAATGAAGTCCATCGCTCTGTTTTCTTTGTGGATAATTTTGTGTCGTTTGGTCCACGGTGGTCCACAGCCTGTTGTTAAACAGATGCGTCGCCTTAGTGGTGCGAAAATTTTCACGTAATCGTGCTGCTCGTATGAGGAGGTTTGCAAGGTACCAGCTGAAGTGCAGCAAGGACTTTGCAGCTTTGATTACGGACTGTGTTGGTTTTGGAGCGTCGCAAAACCATGACGCCACGCGTCCTGTTCCGTGCTCCAGCACGGTTAGCGCTCACACTGCATGCGAACTGCGCCCGAGTCCAACTGAACCGTGCTCTGGCCCACCTCTTCCAAGCGGGCCAGGGCCGGCTAATCGAGCCGCGCCCGGGCACGGTTCGGAGCACTCACACTAGTCAAACGAACCGCGCTTTGGTGGTCAAACGCACTCGGGCACGGTTCAAACTGGCTAGTGTGAGTACACCCTAAACTATACCATTTGTTAGATTTTCAAATTTCTGTTTCCTCTTTCTCGCTACCAGGTTTCTCCCCAGTAATCCAGACTCCACTTCACAGAGCCAAGAGTTTGAGTACAAGTAAGTGATGTTATTTGTGAAGTTTTTTTGTCTTGGAAACTATTGCTTCTATTTGAAGTCGGCATGAACCGGAAGTTACAAACGACTTTTCTCCAGTGTTGTGACGTATTTAAAAGTGAAACAGTATATTGAACGGAGGGCAGGGTTTTACTCTAGCGCTCCTGTTCTCCATCTCTGCTCATAGCACGGTTTGAGGGGAGTTGCCACGCCCTTGCGCCATAGCACATGACCGGAAGAGAAGAGAAGTCGTTTCGAGGGGGGAGGGAAGGGTAACGTATTTGATTAAAGATTATAAGGCTACATGAATTTTAAAAGAATAATGAAGTGCACAGATAAATCATTTATAATAAACACTACAATATTACATATAAAAATACGAATTGTAAAATCTTACTTCAAGAGCAGGTGAAGCAAGTTCAACAAACAATGTTGAAGACGTTTGCTTGCACTGAGCAATTAGGTACAACTTGCAAACAGCACCTGTGGTTGTCGGTTTAATTCCCACTGGGGCTACCTGTACATGTAGTAGACCTAGATATAAAGTAAAATTTAACATTGTATACTGCATATATTACAGTCTGAATCCTTAGCCTTTCACATTTTTTATTTATTTATGAGAAGCTTCAGAGAAATGTAATTTGTAACACTTTTTTGGATTTTCAGCTTGGTGTAGGGGATAAAGCATGTTTTAGAGACATGTTCCTGAAGACCATTGTTCAAAGTAAGTTGGATATTTTTTTTTAGATTTAAGTAGATGTGTATGTCCTATTGTCCTCATGCAATTCAAATTAAATGACAGATCTGTATTTTCTATATTAGCCATCAGGAAGGACCCGGCAACCCAGGATGCACTGATGAGGCGGTCCAGGTTAACGTTACGCGTTACCTGAAAGGAGCATCTGACCGTGAAGGCAGAAAAAGGCGCCGCACAGCTGAGAGGGACCCACAGCCGACCACTTAAAACTATACTGACTACTGACACCCCAGAATCACTGACAACTGGAATCCTTTCTTTATCTTGCAGTCAGTAGAATCAAGACCCTTAAAGAAGTCAGAAGTGTCAGACTACACTCACTCACTGTGGAAATTACTTTCTTTTTTTCTTTTTCAAATAAAGCTTGTAAATCCTTGTGCCACAGGTCAGCATTGCCGTTATAATGGCCTATTCTACTCCAGAGCTTTACTATAAATTACTACCACTTATCATATTGTTAGAAATGGCTTGTAAATGTAGTTATACTTTTATTTATTTGGTATCTTGCACATTATTTGGTATCAAATATCCTCTTTACTTGTCATAATGTTTACTGGTAATTTTTTACCCTAGAGCTGTCCTTTTTATATGAACACTTATTGTAAGTGTTGTAATTTGCTTGTAAGGCTGTTTAACCAAAATTGAATTGGAAACCTGCATGTTAGTATATTGATTTATTTATTTTTCTGTTATGTTTCAGTGATCTGAAACATCTTGTTTAAATGACAGTTACTGTACTTTGAAATGTAGAATAAAAATGCCAATTGTAAATTTGTCTGGTTTGAGCAATCATTATTCTTGATAAACTGCATGCTATAAATAAATAAATAAAAAATATATATATAGCCAGAATAAGCGGCGGCAGAGCGCTCGAAAATAGCGTTTGCCTCCGGCGGGCCGCGGAAGGACGGCCTTCAATATAAAGGCGGCGGAACGGCGGTTGGCCCGCGGGCCGGCCGCTTAACGAAGGCGGTAGGAAGGCGGCTGCCGCTTTTAAAAAGCGGCTGCCGCCGGCGGTGCGCCGTCCAACGTGTTTGCGATGTCGCCATTCGGACGCTTCTACTGCCGCCGGAGAACCGACGGTGGTCCGCCGACTCATTGCTATCTGGGTATGTCCTCCCAGTTGGATTAGAAAAGGAATAAACCACCCCTTTCAATCGAATTGAAATTTTATTCGGATCGAGCTCAATCGGATCGATTAAGGTGTTTACATGAAGGCTTTTTAGTCTGATTGAACCGAAATGCGTTTACTACTGGATTATTTGGATTTGGTTGCATGTAAACGTAGCCTGTTGCAATGAGCCTTTTGTGAAGCCCACTTATTGGCTGTGCCGGTTAACACAGAGAAAGTCTCGCGACCCCCTATAGAACGAACAACGACCCACTAGTGGGTCGCGACCCACTGGTTGAGAAACACTGAGTTAGATGACGCTATCTAATCCTAACCCTACCCCCAGACCTAAACCTACCCGCGTCATCTAACTGACGCTAAAGGTAAAGCGTCAGTTAGATGACGCCCTAGGATCGTCATCTAACTGACGTTAAAGGGTACCCTAAAACGTCGGATGTTGACGTATGGTCAAAAGCGTCAGTCATATGACGTCTTGGGATGAGACTGTGTTAGTTGATCACAAGCTTTCATTAAAGTGAGCAATGTGATCATCAGGGCATTAATCTGCCTCTTCAATTATGCAATATACATCATTAGAAATCTAGTTTAGTTCGCAAAACCATAGGGACTTTTTTCTAGAAATTCTGAATGATGTTTGCTAAGAAAAACTGTTGGAGGAGAAATGTGTTTGCCTGTGTTCCCCATCGATGCTGACATAAATATGAAAAGAAATGGAGCTGTTAGATTTATGTGCACTTATTAAACTTTAAAAAAGGTCTTTTACAAAGTCTTGTAGTTTCAGGCTCTACTAGAGCAGGTTTTCCTGCTTGAATGTTGATTATTTCCTCATATTCTCCATTGTTGCGGCTCCTCTCTTCCCAGTCTGTCAGTAACGCTCTGTTTACTTCCTGTCTCTATGAAGCCCCTCCTTCTGAAAAGCACACTGTGCTCTGATTGGTCGGCTGGAGCAGTGTGTTGTGATTGGTTGATCGCTTCGAGTGTGTTTGGGAAATATCCCGCCCCTTTCCATAACCGCCAGTTTAACACACTATGTACTAACTAACTCAACCAGGCCCCGCCCCTTTATTCTGCGCATTAATTATTATAATGAGGAATATTGTGACGTGTTCGTTCCCGGAAGAAAGTCAAGACTACAATGGAGGTGTTTCAGGAGAAACACTGACACTGATATAGAGAAGAACGAATCGGTTACCTAACGTAACCTCGGTTATCTCTAGAAGAGGGAACGAGTATTGCGTAAGCTAGCTTACGCTGCGGGAAAGATTCATCTTTGCTGAGAGTTTGAAGCCAAAAAATTATTTCATAATTTGTATCCATTGACAACGCAGTTCCTCTGCGGCAGACCTAGAGCAGGCTAGCTAGCAGCTCATTGGTTCGCTCAGAGAGAACTGCTTAAGCCTATGGGAGAGCGGGGCTGAACCCGCTGCCAATGAGAAGCGCCCGCGCGCTCATTGCATCATGGCCCGCCAGAATGGGCGTGGCTATGGTGTATATAACAGTCTCTCCCAGGCTTATATGTTGATTTATTTCAGCGTGAAGCGAAACGCTAGTAGCGCAAGCACGGCCAGGAACGCAATACTCGTTCCCTCTTCTAGAGAGAACCGAGGTTACGTTAGGTAACCGATTCGTTCTCTTACGAGAGGTTCTCTCGTATTGCGTAAGCTTGCTTACGCTGCGGGAACACCTGGTCAACGCCGTGCGCGCTATGAATCCACTCATGAATCCCAGGGTGATACCGGGGGATTTTTAACGTGGAGTGAATGTAATATGAGGCCGGCAGAGCGGGCACATGAAGTATATACATAAGCATCTAAGGAGAGCACAAGGGGCGAACCGGTTGTGTGAGGGACTCCCAGTAATGCAGCTTCTTAGGGAGCTGGTCGTTAGACAGCTAGTAATTTTGCCTGCAAGGCGGGAACTTCCAAGTTGTAAAATCTGACAAAAGTGGACGGGGAGGCCCATCCCGCGGCCGCACAAATGTCATGAATGGAAATTCCACAGGACCATGCCCACGATGAGGCCATGCCTCTAGTGGAGTGCGCCCTGATGCCCAGAGGGCAGGGCAGGCATTTAGATGCGTAAGCAGAGGCGATAGCGTCTACTATCCATCTAGACAGTGTCTGTTTAGAGGCGGCCAGACCTTTGGTGCGGCCCCCAAACGACACGAAAAGCTGCTCAGCGCGTCTGAACGCGGCAGCGCGCGTAGTGTACAATCTCAGAGCCCGCACCGGGCAGAGGAGATTGGCGTCGCGCTCACTATCGGATGAAGGCAGAGCCGATAGGGAAATAATCTGAGCCCTGAACAGGGTACCAATCGCCTTCGGGACATAGCCATGCCTAGGTTTGAGAATGACAACAGAATCATTCGGTCCAAACTCAAGGCACGCGGCGCTGGATGAGAGCGCGTGAAGATCCCCCACGCGTTTTACTGAGGACAGAGCCGTCAGAAAAACGGTTTTGAGCGAGAGGTATTTTAGGTCCACAGACTCGAGCGGTTCGAACGGGGGTGCTTTCATAGCTTCGAGAACTATAGAAAGATCCCAGATAGGAACCGAAGGGGGGCGCGGAGGGTTCATCCTCTTACACCCCTGAGGAAGCGGATGACTAACTCGTCTTTGCCCAGGGACTGAGCGCGTCGGGGTTCAGAGAACGCCGCGACGGCTGCCACGTAAACCTTGAGAGTGGAGGGGGACCTGCCCTTGTCCAGCATCTCTTGAAGGAAAACAAGCAAAGACGGCACCTCGCATGACCGTGGGTCCAGATGTTTGTCGGTGCACCATTTTGAGAACACAGATCTGGGTGCCAGATCGTGCCGCGAGCTTGAGAGAGGAGATCTGCTCTGACTGGGATGGGCCACGGGGCTGTCTGTGACAGCTGAGTGAGCTCCGGAACCCAATTCTGACTCTCCCAACGCGGGGCTATGAGGAGCACCAAGTGGCGTGTGTCCCTGATCCTCTGAATTACCTGTGGTAGCAGAGCGATCGGAGGGAATGCATAGAGCGGGCGGCGAGGCCATTCCTGGGCTAGCGCGTCCTCGCTCCTTGAAAAAAATATTGGGCAGTGAGCGTTCTCTTCTGACGCGAAGAGGTCCACTTCTGCTCTGCCGAATAGCCGCCACAGTATTTGGACCGTTTGTGTGTTCAGGGACCATTCTCCTGAGGAGATGAGGTTCCTGGACAGTATGTCTGGACCGTCGTTCAGATGGCCCGGCACATGCGTCGCTCTGAGCGAGAGCAGGCGGCTCTGAGACCAAACTAAAATGCGGTGTGTCAGTAGGAAGAGATTCCTGGATCTGACACCGCCCTGACGGTTGAGATAGGAGACCACAGCCATGTTGTCCGAACGGATCAGGACGTGGTGTCCCCAAATGAGCGGGAGGAAGCGCGAGAGCGCGTTCTCGACCGCAAGCATTTCCAGACAGTTTATGTGTAAGGGGCTTTCCTGTGTCGACCAATGGCCGAAGGCCGGTGAGCCCTCGCAGACTGCACCCCAACCCGTGTTGGATGCATCTGTCGAGATGACTTTTCGGCGGGAAAAGGTCCCCATCGTGACGCCTTGCCGAAACCATTCTGCTACTGTCCATGGCTGCAGCGCCGTGAGACATGTCTGCGTAACTCTGATCAGCTGGCGGCCCGTGTTCCACGCGCGGTGGGGTACACGGCTGTTTAACCAAAGCTGAAGCGGGCGCATGTGCAGAAGGCCCAGCTGAAGCACAGCGGAGGCTGAGGCCATGTAACCCAGCATCCTCTAAAAAGTTTTCAGAGGTGTGCGGGTGCCCATCTGAAACGAGGCGGCCAGTCGCTGAACACTGCGCGCGCGCTGTGTGGACAGGCGAGCCGTCATCGTGACCGAGTTCAAATCTATTCCTAGAAAGGAAATCGATTGACTGGGTTGAAGGGAGCTCTTTGTCCAGTTGACAGAGAGGCCCAGCGTTTTCAGATGGTCGAGGAGAACTGCGCGGTGCGACAGAAGCTCCGTCTGTGATTGGGCCAAAATCAGCCAGTCGTCCAGATAATTCAATATGCGCAGCCCCTGGCTCCGCAGGGGGGCGAGCGCCATATCCATGCACTTCGTGAATGTACGGGGCGCCAGGGATAAGCCGAACGGGAGAACGGCGTAT
Source organism: Rhinichthys klamathensis goyatoka (assembly GCF_029890125.1). NCBI lineage: Eukaryota > Metazoa > Chordata > Actinopteri > Cypriniformes > Leuciscidae > Rhinichthys > Rhinichthys klamathensis. Next base: position 2,679,356 of record NW_026606771.1, on the reverse strand, counting down.
TGATAAACATGACCCTCGAAGGCGAAACGTAAGAATGGCCTGTGACGGGGATTTATCTGGATCTGAAAATAGGCGTCTTTCAGGTCTAGAGAGACGAACCAGTCCCCCTGGCGCACCTGCGCGAGGAGTTTCCTGGTAGTGAGCATCTTGAACGGTCTCTTCATGAGCACTTTGTTCAAAAACCTGAGATCTAAAATCGGTCTGAGGCCGCCGTCTTTCTTGGGAACCAGAAAATAACGGCCGTAAAACCCCGACTCGGTCATAGATGGTGGGACTCTCTCTATGGCGCCCTTTTGCAACAGCGTCGCAATTTCTGAGTGGAGCGTGCCGGCGGCCAGCGGGCTGACAGTAGATTCGAGCCGAGCGCGCGCACGAGGCGGGCGGCGGCGAAACTGTAGCAGATAGCCGTTCTTTATAATGCTTAGCACCCACGGGGAAATGCCTGGAATGGCTTCCCACGCTTTGGAGCATGCGGCTAGTGGCCGAATGGCTATATCGCCCTGATTGCGGCACATAGCGGGCTGGACACAGTGTGTGGGCGCGCTTTGAATGTGTGTGGCAACGGGATTTGCACTCAGAGAGGAGTCTATGGGCCGTGAAACAGAGCGAGCAGAGAGGGGACACGCGCATGAGCTCGTGGGCGTGTTTATGTTCTCTGATATTAGAGCGGGCTGTGCCCGTTTCATGTGATGGGGCTCTGAGAGAGACACGGGATATGTTATGCTTGTGTGTATGGGTGAACACATGATTGTGGGCACATTTTCTACACAACTGGCATATTTTCTCTTTTTGAGATTTCTCTGGGTAGCCGTGAAAACGGCTTTTTGTCGCTCGCAAGCGGGCTGGAACACCGGCTTGTTTGTGGCGGTCAACACTACAGCAGTCGGCGAAACAACAGGGACTGGCAGAGGGCGAAGCTTTGACGGCGGTCCGGCCGCAGCGGGAGAGCGCCGTCGTTTTCTTAACTTTGCTAGGCAGACTTCTGATGATCAGGCTTCAGCGTGATCTTGGGTCGTGGGCCCCGTGGGGGCGGTGGTCTGCGGCGGCTGTCAGAGCGAGAGCGAGGGCGGCCGCCCTGTCTGCGCTGGGCTGTTTGAGTCTGCGGAGGAGGGCGCTGTGGTGGAGCTCTGGCAGGAGGCTCGCGAGAGCGGCCTGCGGAAGAGCTAGCGCGGCGGGGCAGAAACAAATTCATGGCCTGAGTGGCTTTCTGGACCTCGGAAAAGCGATCGACGATTCCCGTGGCAGCAGATCCAAAAAGGCCCGTCGGGGAGAGGGGCGCGTTAAGAAACGCGGTGCGCTCAGAATCTCCCATGTCGGCGAGCGTGAGCCATAAGTGTCTCTCGGATACACAAAGGCTGGCCATGCATCTCCCCAGAGCTTGTGCGGCGGCTTTAGTGGCGCGAAGGGCGAGGTCCGTAGCACTTCTCAGATCCGTGACAGCGGGGGAGGGGTTTCTACCGCTCTCGGCCCACTCACGGAGAATATCGCTCTGTAACACTTGGAGGACAGACATAGAATGCAGCGCTGCGGCGGCCTGACCGGCGGCGGCGTAGGCGCGAGCATGAAAGCTCGAGGTCGCTCTGCAAGCTTTCGAAGGAAGCGTGGGGGAAGAGCCCCATCTAGCAGAGGGCGGGCAGAGGTGTGCGGCGACCAAGTCCTCAACGGGCGGCATGGCTGAATAACCTTTTTCGGCGGCTCCGTCCACCGAGCGCAGCGAGGCAGATATATCGGAGAGGTTTCTAGCCGAGAGCGGGGCATTCCAGGACTTCGTCAGCTCTGTGTGAAGTTCAGGCAGGAATGGGGCGGCCCGGTTGCACGCGGGGGTCGAGCGCCGATGAAAAAAGCTGCCGTCCATCCGGTTCGGGGCCTGCTCGGGTGGAGGAGACCACTCGAGACCGAGGCGTTCGACGGCCTGTGAGAGGAGGCGCATTAGTTCCTCCTCTATCCCGGCGCGGATCCCCGCCGACTCTCTCGTGGATCCGAGAGATGACCATTCCTCACTGTCTGACGCGAGCAGTGAACAGGAATCCTTCTCCTCCGCGGCGTCATCGGAAGCGATAGAGCGGCCACTCGGCGGCAACTGTATGTCCGGCTGGGGCGGGGAGGGAGAGCGGGAAGCGGGAAGCGGCGGCGGCGGCCCGCATGGTTCCGCAGGGGGCTCCGGCGGCCTCTGGGAGCGGCGTTTCTTTTTACGCGGCGAAGAGAGAGGCGGCGCGGGAGCGGATTTTGCCGCCAGAAGTCGTGCCCGCAGGGACGACAACGGCAGGCTCTCACAGAAGTCGCATCCTCCATCCGCGAGGGCGAGTTCTGCGTGCTCGAGTCCCAGGCAGAGAGCGCAAATGACATGGCGGTCTCCGTCCTCGAGAGGAGCGCGGCAAGAGCCGCAGGAAAAACGAGACATCTTTAAAAAGACGCTCGGCTCTTTTAGATATAGAGAAAAGAAGGATACAGTCGTCGGATGGCGCTAGCTTGCAGGGCGGCTGAAGGTGGCGAAGACGGCCGGCTTCTTTAGGGTCCGGGAGCTCGCTAGAGTGATGCCTTCTCGACGGCGACGGCTTTTCTCAGGACAGCAGAAGCGTGTAGCTTGCTGAAGATGAAATGAATCAACATATAAGCCTGGGAGAGACTGTTATATACACCATAGCCACGCCCATTCTGGCGGGCCATGATGCAATGAGCGCGCGGGCGCTTCTCATTGGCAGCGGGTTCAGCCCCGCTCTCCCATAGGCTTAAGCAGTTCTCTCTGAGCGAACCAATGAGCTGCTAGCTAGCCTGCTCTAGCTCTGCCGCAGAGGAACTGCGTTGTCAATGGATACAAATTATGAAATAATTTTTTGGCTTCAAACTCTCAGCAAAGATGAATCTTTCCCGCTGCGTAAGCTAGCTTACGCAATACGAGAGAACCTCTCGTAAGAGAACTGGAGTTTTATATAACTCAAACAGCAACATTACACACTAAACACAGATGAACAAGCATGATGAAAACTTTGATATTGTTCAGAAAGATCTTCACAGAAGCAGCACACAGTCACAGGCATGAACTCCTGTTATCCTTAATTTTTCAGGTGTTTTGTACATATAATAATCCTATAAATTAATCCTACTTATGATCTCAGTTTGACTTGGCAGATTCTGCTAAACATATGCATATTGTATTTGAGACCCTTGTCATAATTATAACTGCAGATTTATCATGTTTTATATATTTTCAGGCCGAGTTCTCCGAGCTCAACCTCGTGGCTCATGCGAACGGCACATGCAGTGTCGACATGCAGGTCATCAGGAACGGGACCAGAGTGGTTCGGTAAGCTGTGTTCGTGTTTGGTTTATTACATAACTTATTATTAAATATATAGATCCACACTTAACTCTCCTTACCTGTTCGACCAGTTTACCTGAGACACACTAAGCTGAAAATTAGGTTTTAAAGATGTTAACTTTAAGTTTTAAGATTTATATCTTTCTCTTGCAAGTAAATAGACCAAAAATGTAGCCTAATGCTAGCCTGGCTAACGCCAGACCCAATCTCATTGTGAATTGAATCGCGCTGCGGTAAGGCAGTATGGGGAAACCCAGGCTAGCCTAATGCACTTTCTTTTTCAAAAAATAATTAATTTTGGTTACAAACACTGGTAACCTAAAAGTCCACAGCTGAAATCTCAGTGACTTTGAGTGGTGAAAGCCGAGATTGTGACAGTAAGATCTGAACTGAAGTGATTTACTGTCACGACGACCACATGTGATTCCGCTAAAATACAGGAAGCCGAAACACAACTTACCATAAACACAGACCGTGGGTGTGTGTGAGAAATACAGATTACTCATACTGACTGGATGCTGTAGATGAGAGTGTGAGTGTGTGTGTGTGTGTGTGTGTGTGTGTGTGTGTGTGTGTGAGAGAGAGAGAGAGAGAGAGAGAGAGCGTCAAGTCAAGTCAATTTTATTTATATAGCGCTTTTTACAATACTGAGTGTTTAAAAGCAGCTTCACAGAGATAACAGGAGAATAATGCAACAAAGTTTGTTTCTAGAATAAAAGAGCGTCATAGTCCAGCTTCAGTAAGTTCAGTGATGTTTCATTTTTGTTGTAAAAAAGTTATTAATTTAGTTCATTTATATATAGCCGCTCTGGAGTAAACAGTGATGTCATCGTCCAGCTCAGTACAGTTCTCATATAATGGTGTCAATGCAGGAGATCAATTATATTGTTGAATATTAAATTAAATGTTAAATTTAATGTCCCCAACTAAGCAAACCAAAAGCCAATGGGTGCGTGCGTGTGTGTGTTTTTGTGTGTTTGTGTGTGTGTGTGTGTGTGTGTTGCTGTATCTATGTTATTATTCTCACAGGTTTTGCTGTGTCTGTGTTATTATTCTCACAGGTCCTTCAAGCCTGATTTCGTCCTGGTCAGACAGCACGCGTACAGCATGGCTCAGAACGAAGACTTCAGGAACATGATCATCGGATTACAGTACGCCGGGATCCCGAGCGTCAACTCACTCGAGTCCATCTACAACCTCTGTGACAAACCGTGGGCTGTGAGTATGCTTTTATTCAACTGTGTTTTTCCTTAAAAGGTAAAAGATAAAAGTTTATACGTAGTTTGGATATAAACACCGGAGCTAGCTAAGCCAGCGCCTCGGGTCTCTCAGCCCCGCCCTGCGGCTGACGCCACCCGCAGCGCCCCGACCCAGGCTTGTGTTGGACCCTGAGCCTCCGAAGACCTCCTAGCAGCAGGAGGGAAAAGAGAGGGTCTGAGTCTCGAAAAAAGCTCACTTAGATCTCCCTGTTTAGCTCAGGCGGCTGGAGATTCTTCTATTGTAGTCAATGGGCCCGTCGCACTCCACACGCTCCTACAAACAAACGCTGTTTTTACAGTGACCCAAATAAAGCACAAAAAGAGTACGTTTCAAACACACAACATCGGGTAACCGGTCCCCCTTCGCTAGGCGGCCCACCCCCAGTTGTTATATCTCTGTCCAGTCGGGCCGAGGCCTGTCAAGCCAGCCCAGCAGAGAGTCTGTGCACAAAACACAACACAAGGGTAATAAGTCCCCCTATGCTAGGTGACTAGGGCTGTGCTCAGAATATCGATACAACGATATATCGTCATGAACTCCTGGCGATACGCGTATCGATACAGCAGCTGCCGTATCGATACTTTTGTGCTTTTGAATGTAGCCAAGGGCTCGAATTTCGGCGCGGGATTGCGCATAATTTGAATAATTCCCGCAGTTTATAATGCGGGAAATTCCCGGAAACATTGATTCACTTTAGCATGTAGGTTGTAGTATTAGTAAATGAATCCACACAGATTATAAAATCAAATCAGTCATTTTAAAACTTTCTGTGAGACGCAATTTCACAAACAGCGTGAGTTCAATGCAGTGCTGCGTCTCTCTCTCTCTCGTCTCGGGCAAGCGTCCAGCGCTGCAGCCGGTGAAACTACACGCTCACGGTTAGGAGTCGGGACATGACGGAATATTCACTTGCATAATCGGGCCATCGTGACTAAAGTTTACCATTTGCATGTCTTTAAGTCTTACCAGTTTAAACATTCAAACGATTTTAAACTATTCAGTACTTGCGCGCTCTCTGAGAGTTGGTTTTCTCTGCGTGCATACATAGACTAGAGTAAAGCCGCCTCACATACAGCTCGCGAGATTATATCGCTTTAACAGACTAAAACACGCAAAATGATGTAAAAAATTTCGTTCTTGGTAAGTATCCTCTAAACACAGTTGGTTATGTCTTAAATAAGCATAAAGGTTTTTAACAGAAACGGCAATTCCCCGGTTGCATGATGAAGTTAAGCGAGATATTCTGCTGTCACTCTCTTAACCCTGAGCATGTCAATCAATTGTTGTTTCTGCAAAAAAAATTGAAAATGTAATCATTTAAAATGATTTCAACGTAGAAGAAATGACTTTGTTTGGTGCACATTCCAACACTTAAGACCTGTTAAATACTAGGTGTTTAAAAGAGTTTGAGAAAACTAAGTTAAATTTAAGTTGTTACCGTTTTTGCTTTTGTGGAATGTTTTAAGTTTTGTTTAGTCATTGAGCAGTGTAGACATGCTTCAGTGTCACTATAATTGTCATTTCAGTTATTGAGGCAGACTTTAAAAGCAGAAGGAAGAGCCATTCTAAGCTTTTTCATTCATTTAACTCATTGTTTTTCAGTTATCACAACTGTTATAACACTGGTTATTCAATAAGCAGATATTACTGTTACTAAACTCAGCTCAAAAGAACTTTAAATTCCAAATTGATCCATATCGTGATACATATCGTATCGTGGCTTTAGTATCGTGATACGTATCGTATCGTGACATTGTTGGTGATACACAGCCCTATAGGTGACCCACCCCCAATTTTCATTCCACCCCTAGCCACACGGGCCCAGGCCTGGCAAGCCATCCCCGACGTGTCAAATTGGGTAATGAGCAATATAAAGCGAGGTTACTCTCTCCAATTCGCTCGCAGACCCCCGCGATTTCAGGCGGTCGTTGAGACTTCGGTGAGAAGCAGCGTGGCGCACGTGCTTCGCACCGAAATGCAAAATCTGCTAGCAAAAGGGGCGATAGAAAAAGTACCCCCCTCGCTGTGCCAATCGGGGATTTACAGTCGCTAATTCCTCGTACCAAAGAAGGATGGCGGCACCAGACCCATTTTAGACCTGAGCCATCTGAACAGAGCCCTCAGGAGACGGCCATTCAGAATGCTAACTTCCAAACAAATCCTCGCACAAGTTTGCCCGGGGATTGGTTTTTCACTGTGGATCTGAAAGATGCCTATTTTCATGTTCAGCCACAGGCCATACTTGAGATTCGCCTTCGAGGGGCTGGCTTATCAATACACGGTCCTACCGTTCTGTCTGTCTCTAGCACCCCGTACATTTACGAAGTGCATAGACGCAGCGCTCTCCCCCCTGAGACAATGGGGAGTGCATGTGCCGAACTATCTCGACGACAGGCTCATTCTGGCTCAGTTGAAGACCGAATTATTGACACACAGATCCTGGCTCCTCAGTCATTTGGAATGCCTTGAGCTCAGGATCAATTTTCCCAAGAGCAGACTGTCACCCAGCCAGAACGTAACCTTTCTGGGCACCGTTATCGACTCGACACGGATGAGAGCCCAGCTCACGCCAGAGTGCGCTCTCTCTATCCAACGTCTAGTAGCCTCCTTAAGGGCAGGTGCGTGCACGCACCTCAAGAAGTTTCAGAGGCTCTTGGGATCGTCAGTACTCCACCTGGGATTACTGCATATGCGCCCCTTACAGCACTGGCTGAAACGCCGTGTGCCAGCCCATGCGTGGCACTCAGGACTCCTGCAAATCACGGTGAACCAGGGCAGAGCACTGGCTCCCTGGAAAGCCCCGGACTGGTGGACGCCTCCAACCTAGGTCAAGCTCTGGTCGAGCCCGGAGAAGAGCTTACATATTATCAACTGCCTCGAAATGAGAGCAGTCTGTTTAGCCCTAAAAGTGTTTCTGCCAGACCTGAGAGGACACACACGTCTTGGTCTGCACGGACAACATGTCGGTGGTGTCCTACATAAATCACCAGGGAGGCCTTAGATCAGGCAACCTGTATGTCATGGCCAGAAACCTCCTTTGGGCACAAGCCAACCTGCGCTCTCTGAGAGCTGCTCACGTCCCGGGCATCAAAAATCTGGGTGCGGACTTACTGTCTCTTAACCCACAGACGGTCCATCTGATCTGGAGTGTGTTTGGCAGGGCAGAGGTCAACTTCTTTGCCTCAGAAAGCAACACTCACTGCACAAAGTTCTTTTCAAAGAACAGGGACTTACAGGGACTTACTGGCCCATTCCTGGCCCAGATGCCCGCTTTATGCTTTACCTCCTGTCTCTATGATTCCTCAGGTCATCGAGCGGATCAGGGAAAGCGGATGCTCTGTCCTCCTAATAGCCCCCCTCTGGAAGACCCAGGTATGGTTCCCAGAGCTGGCGCAGATGCTGAACACAGCCGCCTGGCCTGCACCAATGAGGAAGGATCTCCTCACGCAGGCGAACGGGACGATTTGGCACCCTCGCCCCGACTTATGGGTCCTCCATGTGTGGCCCCTCAACTGGTATCCTGGGACCTCCCAGAGAGAGTCTTGAATACTGTCACTGAGGCTAGAGCACCGTCTACTAGGTGTCTCTATGCTCTGAAGTGGTCAGTGTTCACCAGCTGGTGCACAGCTAGAGACCCCGACCCCCAGTCATGTGAGGTATCAGTGGTACTCTCCTTTCTGCAAGAGCTTTTGGACGCGGGGTGCTCCCCCTCCACGCTCAAAGTGTATGTGGGGGCCATGGCGGCCTACCATGCTCCCATGGCTGGCCAATCACTAGGGAAAAGTGACCTTGTGGTTCGCTTCCTCAAAGGGGCCAGGAGGATGAACCTCCCTCGGCCCCCTTCTATGCCGGCATGGGACCTCTCCACGGTCCTTGTACCCAAAGTGCACTCAACTCCGTTCAGAGTGCAGGTGATCATGTTATCAGCTCTTTCCCCCTCAGAGAACGACGGGGAGGCTAACTCGCTCTGTCCCGCCAGAGCTCTTAAAGTCCACCTGGAGCATTCTGCACAGTTCAGGCCGTTGGAGCAGCTCTGTGTGCTTCGGCGGCCGCACCAAGGGGTCACCGGTCACGAAGCAGAGACTATCGAGGTGGATAGTGGACGCAGTTTCCCTGGCATACGCCTCGGGGGGCCAGGAGTGTCCCATAGGCGCTGGAGCCCACTCCACAAGAGGCATGGCTTCTTCGTGGGCCTGGTCCAGTGGTGTATCGATTAAAGACATTTGTGTAGCGGCCGGCTGGTCCTCGCCGTCTACACTTGTTAGGTTCTGTAACATGGAGGTACCCTGCTTGCAATGAAACAAGTGAAGTCTTTATGAGTGAGTCATTGGATCATTCACTCAAACCAATTTTGTATATATTCATTCTAATTAAACATTTTCAAATAGACTGCAGCAATTAATATTTTTTCAGAATCTGTTATTTTATTTAATTGTCTGTTCAGAATCTTAGGAGAATCATGATCTCTATTTGAACCAAAAAAAAAAAAAACTATATAGATAAATAACTATTGTAGTATGCTTAGCGTTTTATTGCAGATCATTAAACCGTAACGCTGCCTCAGAAGTCCGTCTGAAATCAGTTTCGTGAGGATTACTCGACGCATTTAATAAAAATCTCAAAAATGGTTTGCATGTTATTTGAATCAGATTGGGTTTGTCTATAATTGTGAGCTGACTCAATTTCAACTTTTGCCATCATTTTCACCCAAACGGATTCTGTGTTTTGTTCCAGTTCGCTCAGCTGATCAGCACCTACAATAAACTGGGAGCGGATAAATTCCCTCTCGTTGATCAGACGTTCTACTCGAACTACAGGGACATGGTAAGATCAGAACCACCTCGCTTTCATTCACTTCAGCCCTGAGACCGCCAACATGCAGGAAAAACTCAGCGCTTCTCTTCTAAATATAACACACACAAAAAATAAATAAATAAATAAATAAATAATAATAATATATGGCCCTTTGGTTATTTTGTATACTATATATTAGTTTATTTGTTTTTTAACTCTAAATGGTATGGCAAAAAAATGTATTATAAATTTAGATAAGTTATGTTATTATGTCCTGGTTACAGAAATTACACCCTTCTGTAAAAGTAGTGTGCTTAATAGTACTGAATGTGCACTTGTAGTGAACTTCAAATATACTTGTAGTGAACCATCATATAATGATAAAAATCTATCCAGTGTTTTTGTTTTAATCTCCTTATATGTTTACCCCTGCCTCAAATCAAGCCGTTCGACCGTGTGACGTCACACGGTCGGACGCCCCTCCCACGATTGTTGATTGACAGCAGCTTTTCAACACAGACCCGCCCTCGCTCGTGAGCGAGCTGTCAATCATAGTCCGCGCGGACCGGCGCGCTCATTGTTGATATGCTGGAGCACTGTCTATAAGCAGAATGGCGTCTGAGCGATTGTGGGGTAACACTTTATTTTAAGGTGCTTGTAATAAGCAGTAATTAACAGTTAATAAGACACTTATAAGACCTTATAAGATGCATATAAGATGCATATAAGCATTACTTCATATAAAGGTTAATTAAAGGTCCAGGCCCTGAAGAGATCAGGGAAACTACTCCCTCTTGGGAAGGTCAATTTTTAAGGCACTGGGAGTTTGTGTTACCATTTATGTTTGTTCGGCGGTTCTAAAAGTGCAATGTATTGATACTTGAGAAATGTATTATTTAATTTAATTTATTTATTATCATTAGTTAATGCTTATATGCATCTTATATGCATCTTATAAGGTCTTATAAAGTGTCTTATTAACTGTTAATTACTGCTTATTACAAGCACCTTAAAATAAAGTGTTACCCGATTGGGGTGTTCTGTTCTTGGGTGTAATAACGAACACAGCAGTCATTTTAATGTTCCTAAATCCGAACCGCTTAGACGCAGTGGCTGAGTTTGTTTTCGAAGGGAATATTCCCCACGAGCAACGTCAATGCTCTCATGTTTGCGCGAATCATTTCTCACCAGACTGCTTTATAAACGAGGAGGTATAAAGCTGGTTTTGCTAAGAAGCTGCTCATAAAAAAAGGATCGGTACCAGCTATTCGTGTTCCTGCTGAACCTCCAGAAGACCTGAAGTGAGTGTAACGTTTTACTAAACTTTACATTAATATTTAGATTAATCTTTGCAAATCGCTAGCTGCACTGCACGCTTCACAATGAATGCGTCTAAGGTTTACACGGGTACATTACGGCATTGTTACGACCTGTGTCTGTGTAGCTAATTATTTTCTTTATTGCTCTGTTCCTTTTCTCTCTCTCTCTTGTTTTTTTTTTTTTTTTTTTTTTTGATTTCTAATAGGTTGCCCAATGATTGGGGTGAACGAACGCCATTGGTTGTCCAGTCAGGGCGTGGTCTTTATAAGGACGCTGCTGGCACTCGTCTGGGAGCTCATTCTTGGTTTGGTTGCACGTGGGTTGAGAGCTCCGGAATCCCTCCTCCGGCCGATGATCAAATTGTGTATTAGAAACTTTGATTAGTTCAAGTGAACGTGCATTTTGTGATAATCTCTGAACCGTTCTCCTAATGTCTAAACCATCTTAACAGTGTGGAGCGTAGGGGTGTCCTGCCTTGTTTATTTTGTAATTGTTTGATCTCTGTTTTTGGGCAGGGAGTTAGGTAAGATAAATGTATTTTCTTTTGTTATTTGAGTAAGTTATTAATTTCCCCTTTTACTTTTTATATTCGTTTTGTTTGTTATTTTGGCCTTTTGGACACCCTGAAGATTTGCTCTTTATTTCACTTGTTATTCTTTAATAAATGTCTTACTTTTGCTTTAATTTTGTGCATGAGTTTTTTCTTTGCCGATCAGGAGTCCGAACAACATAATTCGTTTCATTCAGCTTCTTATCAATGAAATATGGTCCAGAGAATCTAGCCTGCAATGCAGCACCCTGAATTGGCAATAAATTATTATTACGCCCCGACTCTAGGGGAATATAAATCACTAAAGAGGCGTAATAAATAGGCTCCCTCGTGTGAAGTTTTGGAGTCCTGTCGGAAATTTGATTTAGTCTTAATTGCTGATTGCTATGATATTGCGATTTTAAGAACTGCTAAAAAGAAGCAACTGCGAAACGTAATTCAAGCTGCGTTAATTAAGCAGGGTATTTTGCAGTCTAGTTCTAACGTTGAGTTAGGTGATGAAGATAGCGTTGATGTTGCGAGTTCCGATCCCGTTTTACGCTCACTTAGTGGTGTAAACTCGGGGGATTTAAAACGGGCTATTCAGTTAAAGCAATTAGATCTCGAAATAAAACGTCAAGAGCACACTACTCAATTGTTACGTTTTAGGCAGTGTGAACTGGAAACGCAGACTGATGATCGTCGTTTCAGTTCAGTTAAGACTAAATTTGACGCACCCTCCACTAGTGTTGATTATCACTTGCCCTCTGTGCCTTCGCCTGTGGCGTCTGATCAGCTTGCTGATTTCGATGTTAGTCGTCATCTAACCCTGGTGCCTGCATTTAGGGATAATGAGGTAGATTCCTATTTTGGCGCATTTGAGCGTATAGCTGCTGCGTTGCGCTGGCCGAGAGAAGTTTGGTCTCTTTTGATACAGTGTAAGTTAACTGGGAAAGCCCAGGAGGTTTGCTCCACCTTGTCTGTGGGTGACAGTTTGGACTATGATAAACTGAAAAGTGCGGTACTAAGGGCGTACGAATTAGTGCCAGAGGCGTATAGGCAGAAGTTTCGTGCACATGTTAAAACTGCCTCTCAAACATATGTAGAATATGCGCGGGAGAAGACTGTGCTTTTTGATAGATGGTGTCACTCCAGCAAGGTCGTTGATTTTGAGAATCTCCGTGAGTTAATGTTGATTGAAGATTTAAAAAATTCGTTGCCAGACCGAGTTGTCGTTTATTTGAACGAAAAGAGAGTTGGTACTCTTGCTGAGGCTGCTGTCTGTGCAGATGAGTTTACTTTGACTCACAAGAATGCGTTTGCTGTGCGTCGTGAATTCTATTCTCCGTCTTCGGATAAAAATGCTAAACTTCCGAAAATGGGTTCAAGTTCAACTAAGCCAGCAATACCCGTTGAAGCCTGTGAATGTTTTTACTGTCACGGACTTGGGCATTTGATTGCGAATTGTCCTTCGTAAAAAGTAAAAGGGGAAATTAATAACTTACTCAAATAACAAAAGAAAATACATTTATCTTACCTAACTCCCTGCCCAAAAACAGAGATCAAACAATTACAAAATAAACAAGGCAGGACACCCCTACGCTCCACACTGTTAAGATGGTTTAGACATTAGGAGAACGGTTCAGAGATTATCACAAAATGCACGTTCACTTGAACTAATCAAAGTTTCTAATACACAATTTGATCATCGGCCGGAGGAGGGATTCCGGAGCTCTCAACCCACGTGCGACCGAACCAAGAATGAGCTCCCAGACGAGTGCCAGCAGCGTCCTTATAAAGACCACGCCCTGACTGGACAACCAATGGCGTTCGTTCACCCCAATCATTGGGCAACCTATTAGAAATCCAAAAAAAAAAAAAAAAAAAAAAAAAAGAGAGAGAGAGAAAAGGAACAGAGCAATAAAGAAAATAATTAGCTACACAGACACAGGTCGTAACAGGCATGTTTTCTATGTACGACGTTCTCAATATAATTCATAATCCCACGTTTATACTGAACAACACGTTATGGTTATTGTGTTACAAACGGTGTAGGCATAGAACAGAGAGGCGGAGTCAGCAAAGCTCATTATCATTTAAAGGCATATGCACTGAAACGGTGTGCTGAAAACAGAGCTGTTTTTGACCAGGTAAAATAAGTGTTTTCTTACAATACTAATGATAATTTTTTATTAAAGTATATTACAAACTTTTAATTTAGACCCTAAAGAATCATATTAGCTTGTACAAAAATGGCATTATATGTCCCCTTTAATGAAATCTAAGGCCAGTTACTGTATGGTACAGTTTGGTTTATGGTTAGTTGCATGTAATTACGCATAATTTACTGTCATTACGACATGTAACATATGCAATGGTCACTGTCAAAAATAAAGTGTTACAGAGTTTTACTTTAAAGTACATTAGTAATCATATGTTTTAATAATCTTTTTTTGTGCTTTAAAGAAGTGCACTTATTCTGATGTGTTGAAGCACATGTGGAGTACTTGATAATAATGTTAACTGTATGTGTTATTTGATATAGCATTTAAAAATGGGTTGTTTTAACCCAATTTTGTGTCAAATATGGACAAACCCAGCCATTGGGTTACATATTTTTTTTATTACATTTTTAACCCAATGTTTGAGTCTGTCCAAATTTGACCCAAAACAACCCAGCATTTTTTGAGTGTATATTTTAAATGTACTAAGTGCAACTTCGTCATTACAAATGTGTAGTAACAAGTATCTTTAAATGCACGCCATACAAGTTTCAATAGAAATAACATTGAAGTATATTTTAGTTTACCATAAATGCACGTTAGTACGGTCAGCAGGAACTTTAACCCTATTTCACAAGAAGTAATTATGATATAAAGATTTAGCACTTTAACATAAGTTCATCTAATTGCATTTAATATTATGTAAATTTAACCTTTATTGCAATTAACATGTTAAACATTTGAAAACATTACATTAAGTTCACACTCTTAAAGTATTTATACTTTTTAGTGCATGAAAATCAAGATTATCTCAAACTAAAGCCAGACGTTACCTGCTTTTGTTTTGCGTGGCTCCTTCATAAAAACAAAGCGTTTCAATATAAATCATCATTTTACAATCTTGAAGAGATGATTTCTGCATTGTGAAAGCAAACTAAGTTGTTTGTATGCTTCTCGTGACATCTTGATATGACATCATTTCCTGTTGTTTCCGGTTCCCTGTTGTTATTCATTTGCTGTTGACTCTCAGTGGTCGGCTGTGCACAAGAGTCCCCAATGACTGTTCGACCAGTTTGTTACAAAATGTCTTAAAATTATCTTTTTGTCAGTTTTTAACTCTAAGCTCATCAGAACACAAAAGTGGAAAGCAATACTAGATAAATGCATTTCATTTAAGACATTGCCATTAACAACAAACAAATGTATCAACATGCTATACAGATGCTTATTACACACAGAACTTTTTAATAGTTAATTGCATATCTATGGAAACAGTGATTTGTGTGAATTTGTTGACTGTCACTAAACTAAACTCTAAACTAAACTAAACTAGCTGCATCTCATGCTTAAATGAACAGTTTCGCAATCCGCATGATTTATTGAGAACGACCACAACAACTATTGCAAAACATGAGCGTTGCTTCATAATAGAGAGATATAGAGACATGTTTTCCTTTTTTAAACGTTTTATTACTTGTTAAAAATACCTCATAAAACTGCAGCAAGCCAAAATTATGCAGATAACTTGTAACATGCTAAAGATTAATTTAGAAGTGTAAATGTAGGAAAGGCCCATGCAAAATCTTCCTGATTTCTTTAGGCATTACAGATCAGTTGAAAACGGTGTTTTTGTAAACCCTTTTTTTAAAATGCAAAATAATAAGCTGAATTTCTGAGTTTTTTTTTTTTTTTTTTGCTCTTCATTTCTTTTTAGTTAGAAAATCAAATGACCTAAAAGAAACAATGTGTCGTCATATGAAAGCATTACAGTAATATGACATGCTAATAATCTATGCAATTATGCAATTATACTCAGTGTGTGTGTGTGCGTGTATGGTTTGCAGACATCAGGCGTGTGTGTGTGTGTGGTTTTTGGCCGTTCCTGTGTACCAGCTGCAGGAGCCGCCGCTGTTTCTGATGCAGGCGAACTTTGACCATGAGGAAGACAATTCGACAAACACACACTCGCTCTCAGAGCTGGGCTGACAGGGCTGATCAGTGCAGCTGGAGATCTGCAGATTAATATATTACAGTACAATATAATATATACTTTATGTTTTTGTACACTCAGACCTTCACGTTTGGACATTAAAATGAATTAGTAAATGAGTGGTTCTCTTAGTAATCTAGAACCTGTTTAACTGCTCACTTAAAATGTTGGGTCAAAAATAACCCAACGAGTAACCCAACTATGGGCTGGTATAGCACCTTCCCAACTGTGGGTTATTTTAACCCAATGCATTGGGTTATTACTAGAAATTACCCAACGATTTGAAAACACCCAACATTATTGGAAAATAACCCAACATAGTGACCCAATATGTGTGACCCAACGGTTGGGTTAAAAAAATAACCCAATGTTTTTTTACTGTGTATGATCCAAAACATAAAACATGTGAAAATTGTTTTACACTGAGCAAAATTATAAACGCAACAGTTTTGTTTTTGCCCCCATTTTTCATGAGCTGAACTCAAAGATCTAAGACTTTTTCTATGTACACAAAAGGCCTATTTCTCTCAAATATTGTTCACAAATCTGTCAAAATATGTGTTAGTGAGCACTTCTCCTTTGCCGAGATAATCCATCCACCTCACAGGTGTGGAATATAAAGATGCGGATTAGACCGTATGATGAATATACATTAATTGTTTGATGTGTTTGCCTCCAGTTATATTTCATAAATTAGTATACACAGACACAGATTGTCCAGTCAACACTATCAATCATGACTAGTCTTAACTTAGATGTATATTGTACAGTTCGACATAAAGTCCATTGATGTTCTGCAGTCTGTCTCAATTCCTCTAAACGAATCTCTTCCAATCTGACAATCTGACAATTTTCTCAGTGCGCACTTTTAAGTCTTAGAGCATTACGTGCTACCATGATGCTGATTATTGCACAGGTGTGCCTTAGGCTGGCCATAATAAAAGGCTACTCTAAAATGTGCAGTTTTATCACAGAGTACAATGCCACAGACGTTGCAAGTTTTGAGGGAGCGTGCAATTGGCATGTTGACTGGAATTTATGTAACCGATATGACAGACTTGTGTTGCACTTTCCTTTTTTGAACTGATTTTAATCATATTTCATGCAACTCAAAACCATCATTTTGAACAGAGCACATCTGAAGTGTTTCAGCTGAAGGAAATACATTATTTAATATATCGGCCAATTTTTATTTTTATTGGGCCGATAACTATAACATAAAAATGAACATATTTCCTGCATCTCTAAATAAATGTGTTCTTACCTTGCAGTCACAGCCCTTCTGATATCTGTATTTGATGTGGTTCTTCTGCATTAAGGAGAGACTGTCCCAGCGCACAATGAGGTCGCACAATGTAATGGAGATTCCCTCATCATACATGAACTCTCCTAAGGGACAGCAAACATATTGTATATTTCATTTTTGTTTTATATTCCCTGAGGTCCACTCATAATGTTAGTCAGTGTTTCCTAATTCCTGTTAAATCAGTGAAGAGTCCCCCTAAAAACTCTTTAATGTGGATCTGAACTTGATTTACCTTCGCAGCGTTGTATAGCTGGAGCGGCCTGACTTGTTGATGTATAAAAGTCATAAAACACATTAAAGCAAACCAGGGAACATGTCATGCAGCCGATGGCAAGCCACATACAGCGAGTCTTGGGTCATCGAGCAGTAAATTAATGAGACTCAGACCTTTCCAACGATATGGGTTGTGTCAAGATTAGAAAAGTTTAGATTATAAAGTAGTTAAAATAATTTTGTAACCTGACTCCGCCCACTAGGGAAGAAGCTAAAATAATTTAAAGTACCATTTCCATAATAAGACAACATCCAATCTCAAAAACGTTTTCACAGGATACATTTCTGAGCTTTCGAATGATATCTAATTTATAATGATTACTAAAATATGTGATACGAAAAAAGGCAATAAAAAAAAAAAAGAGCGCCAAGTGACAGTTAACAATCACGATATTATCTGCGCCATCTAGAGTTTCATGACTGAACTTTGTGTTTACCTGACAGCAGATACTGGCCGTGATCCAGTCTGATCCCACACATTGAACACATCTCACTAGTAGAGGCATGCTTGATTTTCTTTATTCTGTCAGAAGAACCTTTGAACACCTGCAAAACCATGATTTTGTAACACCAGTGTTGGTATTGTATAGCAGTGTATTGTGTTTTGGGTCTGCAGATCCATTTTTAAAAAAATATTATATTTAAAATAGAGTCTCTATTGTCGGACGCTACAGGAACGCGTCGTGAAGCTTCGAATCCTTTGTTTCGAACCAGTGATTTGGCGCGTGTATCAAACCGCCAAAGTCACGTGATTTCAGCAGGTTTCGAAGCTTCACGAACCGTGTTTCCAAAGCACGTCACACGTAGTATATGTGTCGACAACCTAAAAAGACTGTAACTCTCCATTTTAATCATGGACTATTCAGGGGTGTGTGTTTCCCGTACAACGCCGTAACTCGCTGCACTACTATACGATGCATCGTTGAAGAAATAGTCACGACTGTTTCCCGAAACCGTATCGTCGCAAATTGGTCGTTCAATCACGTTGGTTAATGTCACGCTGGTGTTGGAGTAATAATACTTTTAATTAATGTGTTTGAGATCGAATTAATGCGAGATGTTTTTTTTACTATTTTTACGAACATGTCATCTGAGGAATATATCTAATTTTTCTTAGTTATTTTGCTTTATTTCCAGATTCAATCATAGGCTCGTTCTTACACACTAGAGCTCGTTCACACATGCGCTCTTCAAACACGAAACTTTAAATCTCTTGACAAACTAAAAGACGTAAATGACATTATGTAGGCCTATGTGTTCTAAATAAAAGATATAGATTGCACTGAATGTCGGCTTTCTTATTTTGCTCAAGATCAGGATTTATTGAGTCCACATGTCATGCAAACTGGAAACTCTGCTTCTAACCACAGCTCGAGATCTAGATCTGTCAAACACACAACTCTGCGATGCTGTTTGCGAATGTTCGTTGGAACGATGGTTTCGGGAAACAGATTCGTTGAACTGCTGATAACGACGGAACTTGCGACTATAGTTGGCTAACGATGCTTTCGGGAAACACACTCCTGGTTTTGACATCAGTCCAATCTGTCCCAGGAAAAGCATACTATCAGATCATTATAATTCCCAGCAGAACATTTATATGATCATCAATAGGCTACTTTATCTCACCTTCATCACTTTGATGTCATATTGAACTTCTCCCATGCCGTCTATATTTGTCGCTCCGGGTAAGATCTTCTCCCCAGTTACCTCAGCTCGCATCACTAATGGGAAAAGCATCAGTTGTTATATAGTGTGTGAGGCTGAATATAGTAGTGTGTGAGGCTGAACACATGAAAAGAAATATTTCAGGCGGCGTCATATAAGAGTTCAGAAATTAGTTGTGTCATAGAGGGAATCACCTGTGTCGTTACAGAATTGATTCTTAAATGTCCTTTAATACATTAGAAAATCAAAAACTAAATATAGTCCAGCTAAATGCCTAAAACTACTGTGGCTGAAAAGGTGATTGGGGGAATCGAATACTTGATATAAAATTTAAATTTAAATTCCATTTATTGATTCCTGCGTGTGCATTTTAGGGTGTGTTCACACTTCGGTTCGCTTGGCTCTTTTGGACCCTAAAAGAAAATGATACATTTAGTCCTGGTTCATGCATTCTCTGTCACGATCCACACTCAGGAAACACAAAAGATCCAATAATGCAGTAAGTTTTAATGGGGAAATCCGTACTCACAAACCAGTCCAGGCAGGGGTCAATATCCATATAAGCAATCCAAACACAAGTAACAATGAATAGACAGAACAGAACTCAGACGTGGTGTGATAAAAGACAAGGACTCCGTAACAAACACTAAACAAGCAGGGTACTTATACACACAG